>NW_004955517.1:2642449-2667905 GCF_000276665.1 Chinchilla lanigera | reverse complement strand
TCTCTCTCTCTCTCTCTCTCTCTCTCTCTCTCTCTCTCTCCTTTCTGGCTGCCAGGGGTGAGCAACTAGTCTTCTGCTATGCCTTCGGCAATGTTATTTCCTCTTTGGAGCCGGTGACTATGAAATATGTATAACATTTAACAACCTAAACATATAAAAATATCTGATGAGATAGATAGATTGCAATACAATTATAGTTGAGACAACAATATTCTATTTTTGATAATGGACAGATCATCCAGACAGAATATTTATAAGAAAATCTTGGACTGGAACACTTTATGCCAAGTGGATCTAACAGAAATATATAAAACATTCTATGCAATGGCAATAGAATATGCATTCTTCTCAAGTGCACATAAAATCTTCAAGACAGATCACACATTAAGCCACAAAACAAGTCTTTGCAAATTTAAGGTGAATGGAATAATATCACATACTTTTTCTGAGCACAATGGTTTGAAACTAAAATTAAAAATTGGAGGAATGTCAGAAAATGGACAAATACATAGAAATTAAACAACATAGTCCTGAACAACCAGTGAGTCAATGAAGAAATTCAGTGAAGCTGGCTGCAGTGGTGCACACGTATAATGTCAGCATTTGGAAGGCCAAAACAGGAGAACCACAAGTTTGAGTCCCACATGGACAACTTAGTGACTTAGTTAGACTTTGTCTCAGGAGCAAAGAGAAGAGATGAGGAGAGGAGGGGAGGGGAGGGGAGGGAAGTGGAGGGAAGTGGAGGAGCGGAAGGGAAGGGAAGGGGAGGGAAGGGAAGGGAAGGAAAGCAAGGAGAGACAGGGCAAGTCAAAGGACTGAGGATCTAGCTCAATGTGAAGACCTGGGTTTAATCCCCAGTAGCACAATGAATGGGTGAATGAATGAATGAACGAATATCTATTTAAAAATTAAATAAGAAATTAAAAAACTATCTTGAAAAAAGTGAAAATGGAAACACAACATACCAAATCACATAGGACACAACAAAAGCAGTTCTAAGAGGAAAGCTTATAGAATTAAATGCCTTGATCAAAGATTAAGAAAGATTTCATGTAATTTAATGTTATACTCAGGGAATGAGAGAAACATGAGCAAACTAACTTCAATGTCAGCACAAAAAAAAAAAAGAAAAAGGAAATGGTAAAGTTCAGTACAGAAAAAAATAAAAGACTAGGAAAATGATAGACTAGTGAAACTAAGAGGTTTTTTTTTTTCCTGAAAGATAAACAAAATTGACAACGTTATAGTTAGAAAATTATCAAAGTAGAAGCAAAAGACAAGGCATTGTAACTAACTTCACAGAAACATAAGGGATTCATAAGCAACTACTATGAACAATGAACACCAACAAATTAGATAGCCTAGAAGATGTGAGTGAATTCCTAGACACATACAACCTACCAAGATTGAATCACAGGGGGTGGGGGTCTAGCTCAGTGGCACAGTGCCTGCCTCACAAGCATGAAGTCATGAGTTCAATTCCCAGTACCGAAAAAAAAAAAAAATTGAATCATAGAAATAGGAAATCTGAGCAGATCAATAATGAGCAAAGTCATTGATCAGTAATAAAAAATCTTTCACCAAAACCAATGACCTGATGTCTTTACTGCTAAATTATGCCCAACATATGAAGAACTATCATCAATCCTTCACAAATTCTCAGAGTGTCAAAGGGGAGGGATGCTTCCAAACTCTGTTTGTGAAGCCATCAAAATAAGACATAGGGATGAGGGAATTTCCATCACAAGATGGAAAACTACAGAGTTTCCTCAGAAAGCTAAAAATTGAATTCTCATGTGGTTCAACCAGCCTCCTGCCTTATATTTACTCAAAACGTTTTGAAATCTGAGTGTTGAATAGATGCACGCACTGCCATTTGTGTGGCAGCATTGTTCACATTATGGAATTATCCTAAGTGCCCATCAGCAGATAAATAAATAGAGAAGATGTATGCATACACCATGGAATACTAGCTAGCCTTGAAAAAAAAATTTTTACCTGAAATATAACATGGGTGAAACTGGAGAACAAGCTGAGTGAGAGAAGGCAGGCATGAAAGACAGATACTGCATGTTCTCACTTAACATGTTCTCACATCACTACCTAGGGTAGCGGGGCTTAGACAAGCACAGAGGAAATTGGTGGTTACAGGGACTGAGAGAGAGGATAAGAAAGGGTGCAGAGCCTAAATTAGACAGGAGGAATGAAGCTTTTTCCTTTGATATTTATTGCACAGTGTGATGAATATAATAAAACATAACGTACATTTCCAGTTGCTGAGAGAGTAGATCCCAAATGTTCCCACCACAAAAAAATGATTGTTCGAGGTGATGGATATGTTAATTATCTTGATTTAATTTTTCTACTTTATATTCATAAATTATAGGGTTGCCTTGCATTCTGAAAATGTATGCAACTATAATTTGTCAATTTATAATTAAAAATACAAATTAAAAAAGAAAAGATGTCAGCATTGACACTATTCTTCAAAGCTTTCCTAATATGTATGCACACATACACGTGTATATGTACATCATGATAAACAGGTAATTAATGAGGGAAACAGTGGGTTATATCCCAAAACAAAGGAGCACGAGAGGCTCCGCCCAGTATTCAGTACACCGCTGCAGGAAATTAATCTGTGAATTGAGGCTTGAGACACTCTTAACAGCTCTCACAAGAGAGGTATGCCCTCCTCTGGATGATCTCTGCTATCTGTCGTGCACCTTACACTTTGTATTTCCATATATTTGTGATATTTCAGTTATTATACGTTAAACAGAGTAACAAAAGGTTCCTCATCTCTTGCCCACCATTACTTCATTTGCAAGAACATTCTACTTTAACCTTATTATGAATTTTAATTAATAAACATTCTGTGCCACATTGATCTAGTTTTAGCTCAGTGGTCAAGTAATTCTTAAATTATCGATCGTAAGTATGAGGTGTACAGTTCAAGAAGGGTGGTGAGTTTTACATCCAGGAGCGTCATAAAGACATTTGTCCAAGATACATTACAGTGGGACCTGGGCCTGATCCCAGACTGGGTCACCTGGTCAGCCACTGACCAAATGCAGTCTGTCAGCCTCTAGAATCTTGGTCAAGTCTAATAAACATCGGTTTCTTCTATGAGGAATGCAGGAAGCTGTGTCCCTCAGATGATCCACCTACAGGATGTCTACAGCCCTGGTTTATAACTCGTGAGTATATTCTTCTTTCTTACAATGATGAAGAAAATTACTCAAAGTGAAAATAAAGCCCTTCCTGATTTGAAAGGTAGAGAAAGCTAGTGAAAATACTGCTCTCTAATATAAAATGAATATTTGTTATCATCACAGTGTGTTTAGTGCTTATTATTAAAAGGAATGGCCTACAGTGTAGAGCCTATGTCAATTCTCTTTACATTACACCAGACAATTGAAATGCACCCATTTCAGCAACTAAGAAACACTTCATTATAGTATATCGTACTTGTTGATTTTGTAAACCAATATAGTTCTTTTGAAAAGTGCTTTGGCCTTACATATCAAGGACTCTAAAATTGTTTCTTTGTACTAGTAGTTTTCACGGCTAAGATGCTTCCCTAAGGAAATACTACTATTATTTGAATGAAATGGTTTCATATTTCTATGCAACAGTTTCATTACATGGGAAATAAGCAAAATACGTAACTGCAGAGAGCTGTTTTTAAAAAAATGATCATGCATGCACATGATAACATGCGGTATTACAATTACATTTATGACAAATATTTAATGGCCAGAGAGAAAATGTTGCACAATCTACCATGAGTGACAGTTTGTTCAAGAGAGTTTAGTCCTGCCAAGCTTTCTAGGTAGTCTAGATGTCTAAACAGGAAGTTAGGTTTTGTTTATTTATGAAGAATAGGAGGCATTAGGAGGCATAAACCAGGAAGGAAATGTAAAGAGCTTAAGTACGATGCCGTGGAAATAAGAAAGACGGAACTAAACCATAGATTCCAAGAGAGAGCACCCCTCCCCCAGCAAAGCAAAAGGTCTCAGCTAGGAGTTCTCAACCTTGGCAGAAATTTGAACGCTTCTTAAAAATTCTAAGGTCCAGGCTCTGTCAAGGCCATTACATTAGAACAGTAGGGACTGATGACCCAGACATCATTTTTTAAAATTATTTATTTATTTTAAGCTCTCTAAGGGGAAACTAATGTGCAGCTCGGTCTGGGAGCCTGATGACGGGTAGCTAGCACAGCAGGTTCAGCATCTGCATAGCACAGGGAGAGAGGTGCTGAGGTCACAGGACCCAGCATTTCTTCTTCCTTTCCACTCTCCTCTAAGTAGAGATCTGAAATAATAACCTGAGCTATTTGGTAAAGAGCTGCTTAAAATTTCACCAAACTTCGGCTCCAGAGGAGACTGGAGTGTAGATTTCCCGTGGCCTCCCACTTTAAAGGCCCCCTCATCACACACAGGGTTCTGCGTGGGGCACCCCCTCCCTAAAGGCAGCTAGAGACCCTTCTGGGTGCTCAGCTAAAGTTCAAGCTTCTGCCTGCTGGGGGTTAGCACAGAATTGATACCCAGTGTACAAAATCCCTGTTATATCACATTTACCAGAATCAACTCAGAGTCTCAAAGCTGGGCCTAAGTGCTCTCACAAGCTCGGCGTTCACCATTAGACATGCCAGGATAATGGGCCCACTTTGTTCTTCCCTGAGGTAGAAGGACTGGATCTTTGTTATGAGGAAAAATGGCTCTGGTAGCAGCAGGCAAATTAATGAATAATGAATAAACGAAACTGAAAATGGCTTCGGAGATTCACTAGTCCTCTACACTATGATTGCAGCTTGGCAGCAGTAGGCCCCATGAAGCTCGGTGGTGTGTTATGGTAAGTAGAATCCGATGGTAAACACACACAGCACCGTGCTGAGCACGTACAGTGGTCATAGAAATGTAAATGTGAACCCCGTGGGAGGAGCGGGGCGACCTCAGTTCACCCGCCCATCGCATCCTCACTACTGCTCCGAGGCCACACAAACATTTGGCTGTGTGCTTAGTGTCGGCAGTCAGTAAATATTTGAGTCACAATCACTAAACCTTTTGTTCCTGGGTTCTTTTCACTCTGTTTTCTCTGCAAAGATGGACGTGCAGCACTTGCCAGTGTTGCTGAGATTTTAGCTAAGAGCCAACTTCTTTGTCCTTTCCTTGAAGGAACCTGGGCACAAGCTTAGACCAACATGTAGATTACTGGTAACGCCACACTGAGAAACAGCTTGCCAATCCTGCAGAAACCAACTTGAACAAATTACTGGATTCACCAGGGACAGGTGAATCTGACACCACCGCATCAGAATGCCAGCTGCAGAGTCACATTTTTGCCTGCACAGAACCTGGTCATATACAACCACCAAGCAAGAGTGAAACAAGAGGAGAGGAAGGAGACAGCCCTCCAGGGTGCCAGTCCTCTGCAAAGGAGAGCCATCTTCTCCCATGAGAAAACTGCTTCTTTTGACAAAAGATCCGAAGCGAGAAATAATGAATCTTCCCTTAACTACGTACGTTACATAAAAATTTGCAATTGCAACTTCCACTTCTAGAAGTGCTAAAGAGAGCAAACCTAAATCTTCATTTTCTTGTTTGTTCTTTGTTGAACAAATAGAATTCATTCTAGACATGCTTTATAGAAGCAGTGTGTCTTCCCACAGATCCCAACCTTTGATTCATACAGAAAAGAGCTCACTAAATATGAGCGGGATGGAAGATGAGTGGGGACTACATAGAACCTACCTTGAGCCTCCCACACCATGTTCTCAAGTGTCTGCACTTCAAGATAGTGATGGAATTTTCTGTTGTTGCTATAAACAAAATCTGCTGGCTATTTTGAGGAAGAAGCCTCCTTTTTACTAAGAAGATTTTTTTAGAGGAAATGATATTTGAGCTGCACCTGGAATGATAAGGAGAGTCACCACAGAAAGACGTGCAAATCAGCAAGAATAGAAAAGTACAGAATATTTTGAGACATGGGAAAGAATAAAAGGAAATTGCCCTCTCATTAGAGGAATCCACTTAAAAGTAGGAACCCAAATTTCATTTAATTTGTGCAGAGAGATTTGATTGGAAGTTTACCTAAAAAATAAACTATAACTTACAAAACTAAATGTAGATGATGTTTTACAGCTTGTCAATTGTAATCACAGCTACATGCTAAGGTTTAAGCAATGACTCCAGGGGTGCATAGGAGAAACACTTGTGATAAAACACTTTTTGATACAATTGTATGAGATTACAATTGTCCCCTTTAGAGAACTGACCCTGGGGAGTTCACACTTGGATGTCTGTTTTGAGAACTCCACTAGTTTCTGCTGCATCCTTGTTTATCTCCTCGCACATGTTGCATCTTTGCAGTATCGGCTGTTCCATTTGCAATAAGCTCACTTTGTATCCGCGTGTACCTTGTGTTGAGGGAAGCTGATCCAGTAATCACTGAAAAATCGAGCACAGGCATTGGCGGGAACATTTAAATGTTGTCTTCACTGTTAAGTCTTTTCTTTATTAGTCCCTGTTAACAGTGCATGCAGTTTACAGTCACCTGGGGAATGCATACATGGACATAGCGCACCTGGGAAATTTCTTTAATCTCCTTCCCCTTCCCTCCTCCTCTTCTGGTTCCCCTTTCAGGTTTTTCTTTCTTGTTGACATTATTAATCTTAGTTGATGTTTATGGTATACAAAGTCCACATTCATTAAGGGTATTGGGTTCCTGCCCGTGGCACATTTTTATTCTACTCATGCCCCTCCTCCTCACCCTCCGCCCTTGGTCTCTTGGATCCCATCCCATTTGCAAGAGATCCAACCCCTGTCTCCTTCTATCCATCCTTTATTCATCTCTTTGTTTGTACTTCAGCTTACTCAAATAAGAGGTAGTATATGGTACTCGAGCTTGTGTGTCTGGTTTATTTTCCTGCACATTATATTTTCCAAGTGTGTCCATTTCCCTACAAATATCTCAAATTTGTGTTTCTTTACAGCCAATTAATATTCCACCATGTATAGATACTGCATTTTCTTTTTTCATCTAGTCACAGTTTCGATTTCCTTTTGCAGCAGAATTACTATTGCTATTGTTATACAGGAGAGTTATTAGAGAGGTGTCCTCACTGTCAGAGGAGATTCTGATAACAAATGCTCAGGTAATAAAGGTCCCGTGTACTTGCCTTTGATGCTCAGAATAAAGATGGGAAGTTTGATCGGAGCCTTGAACTGTAAGATGCAGAGCTGTGGGCTTTCTCCAACACACAGCGAACAGCTGTGGAGGCCGAATGAGCATGCATGTGACGCTATCCTGCGGGAGACTGCGGGAGACACGTCTGGCTGTGCCAGGTAGGAGCAGAGTGGAGGCTACAGGTGTGTGTACTGTCGGGACCTGGCCGTAATCCATCAGCACTTGTGCCTCAGGATAGTGTGTTTTCCTGGGGGAAAAGCAAAGTTTCCCCACTTATCAGCACTTTCTGTCCTCCTGTGCCTCCCATTGCAGTTGATGGTGTTGTGCATCTTCATTCATCGTGGTAGGAGGAGAGACATTGTTCAGAGCCACTTGCAGGTTTTAAGCAGTCCACGCAGAGACTAGTATGGTTGGCAATTTGGGACATATTGTCCTTATTCAGTTCTGGTGTCCTGCCTGAGGGGGAAAGGGTCAAGAAAGAAGCACAATAGATCCTCTCCCCCTCTTCCATCTCTATGAAAACTTGAAATTAATTTTTCATCCTGTGATGTGTACTTTAGAACTTAAATGAGAATGCTGGAGTTTCTTTTAGACTAAAGGCTCAGTGAAGTCCCTAAGATCAAAGAGATCTAAGATTATTTTTTTAAAGCCATGTTTCCAAGGCAATTTATATAACACAACTGTACATGATCTTTCTGGGGCTTCATATGAAGTGACATACCCATGCATTATCCCAGAATGCCCCAAGCAAATATCTTGTAACTGTGGTGTCCAGTCCTTGCTTAAAAAGTCCTGATTTGTGCATGTTTCTCTCTGTTCTTCCATCCACAGCTCCCTAATCCCCCTTCTCAAGGGCATGCATGCACACACACACACACACACACACACACACATGCACGCGTGTACATGCACACTGAACAGAGGATATATTGCAGAAGGGAGAAGATAAATGTGGAGGTTCTGTAGAAGAAAACTTATTCCATCCAAATAATTTCAGAAGTTAGACTCTATTTTCTAGCTGAAACTTTTAGAAATTTGCACTTAGCCATCCCTGAGCCAAGAATGGGTTTATTTCCTAGACAAATACTAGCAATGACAGAGAGAAGAGGGCAGTTCCCTTGGGACAGAAAGCTCTAAGTGGTGTTGCCAACAGGCCAAAGGGCTCAAGTTATTTCCTGCTTTCTAAAGTTTCAGGAGATGGAGGTTTACAATGTTTCAGTAACTCTATTGATTTCTACCTAGAGCTCCTCTACCATAATCAATCCTGAATACAATGAAATTCAGAAAGATCCTAAGTCCAGTATAAATTTACATATATGATTTATGTTTCATCAGTTATTTCATCCGAAAGGCTCAGCGATGCTTCCTCAGTGAGATATGAAATTGAAAACACATTTTCAATGTGTAACGACCTGAAAGTCTGTGCATTCTCCACACTCAGATTAAAATCCTGTCTCTGAAGGGGTTTATTACACCATGAAGACTTTAGGAGTAACTAAATTATGAAGGTGGATCCCTCACAACTGGGATTAGTGCTGTTATAAAAGACAGTCATGAAAGCGCTCTTACCCTTTTGTCATTGAGGTCCCAGCAAGATGAGGGTCATAATCTCTGAACCGGGAAGTAGGCCCCCACCAGTCCACAAATCTGCTAGCTCTTTGATCTTGGACTTCCATGAGTCTGGAACTGTGAGGAAAGTAATCTATTGTTTATGAGCAACTTCGTCTACAGTTCTTTGTTGTAGCCGCCCAGATGGACTGTGATGCTATTCCCCGTCAGGCAGGCAAGAAATCCATCAAGCTTCTACCGCGTGCTGGTGATATTCAAGCAATATTCAAGAGAAGCAAGAGAAAAGAAATGAATTAATATTAAAAAATTCACTACTATTAACTGCAGTGAAGAGAGTCCAGCAGTAGTAGGGGGTGGTGAGCTGTCTCATCCTGGCCACAGGCTGAGTAGATGCTCGGAGGGGATGACAGTTGAGCAAACACACATGTAAGCTTGAATTCTTACTTGAATTCAAAGTCAGATGAGCATAATGACTTACAGGGAGTCGCCCCGAGGCGAAGTCCCATTTGTAAAAATGGCGTTTAAGTTCTGCAACTCCACTGAAGCCCTTCCTGTCCACCTGCATGAAGTGGGACAAAGGCAGAGCTAGGTTTTGTGCTCCGAGACCACTTTGTGGAGTTAGAAGTGAGCTCTGCAGTGCAGATTAGATAGGTGAACAGTTCATGGAGTGTGGGGTTTACTATCCTCTGCTATTGATGAGGAGATGGAAACCAGAGAGGTTAAGTGTGATAGCTGCCAGAGATGGTCTGAACGAAGCGGAGAGAACCCTGGTGGCTTAGAACTGTGTCTCTCAAAAGTTCTCTAAGAATCTTTAAACTTTGGTGATTTTTTTAGTATCTATTGCTATGTAACAACTTACTGCAAACTTTAGCAGCTTAGAACAACAAATGTTTATTATCTCGTAATTTCTACGAAATGGCTTTTGACTCAGCGTCTCTCATGAAACTGCGATCATGGCATCAGCTGAGTTGTAATTACCTCAAACCCTGACTAGATAGAGAAGGACACACTTCTACAGTCAGGAACTCTCAGCAACCCCAGTCCTTGTGAGCTTGTGGTCAAATGCCTCAGTTCCCCAACAGGTGGACCTCTTTATGAAGCCACTGACAGGTATAACGGTTTACTTCCGCACAGCAAGGACTCAGAAAGAGACATCCCATCACTTTCCCCATGTCCCATTCATTAGCTCTGAGTTACTACAACCAACCCATACCCATAGGGAGTGTATATAACCATTATGTAAAGGCACAGCTCTAGGGAAGATGACTGGGATGCCAACTTTAGGGACACCTACAAAACAAATTTTAAAAGAAGCACATAAGTCAAAGCAACATGTTCATTAGACAGTTATTTAAAATTCTATATAGTGTATTATGATATATGATTCAACTGAGTGCTTCCTTGAGATAATGATTATTTAATGATAATTTAAAATAATAAACAAGATATCAAAACACACACCTAGAATAAATCATTTAATTCTAAAGGTAGTGTTTAAAAGAGTGAGAAAAAAAGGAACTACAATAAAACTAGAAAATGAGTCACAAAGTAGGTGATTAAGACGTTCCCTGTCATTAATCCCTTTGGATGTAAGGTATTAAACTTTCCAATTACAGATACAGAATATTCAAATGGACCAAAACACAAATAACAACCAAAAAACAATACCCACCCATATATTGCTTACAGGAAATTAGCTTCACCTCTCAGAACCCTCAGAGAACAGTTCCAATTTTCCTTAAGAGATTCCAAATAGAAAGAATTATTTTGAACATATTCTCTGCGATCAACATTTCCCTAACAGCAAAAACCAGATGAAGACACAATTCACACAGAAAAAGAACACTATGAGCCAATAGCCTTGATGAACATAGATGCAAAAATTTTCAGCAAAATACTAGTAAATCAAACTCAACAACAGCACATTTAAAAGATTATTCACCACGACCAAGTGGGATTCACCCAGAAACGTGAGATTGGTTGACCATATGCAAATCAACAAATGGAATGCATGCCATCGGCAGAATGAAGCACAAAACCTAAATGATCATCTTCACAGATGCTGGAAAGGCATTTGTTAAAACTCAGTATTCCCTCATGATAGAAGTACTGAAAAAATTAGGTATAGAAGGATTCAATATAACAAAGCCTGTCTATAATAAGCAAACAGCTAACATCATATGGAATGAGGGAAAACCGGAAGCTTTCTCTTTAAGCTCTGGAACAAGACAAGAATGCCCACCTTTACCACCCTCATTCCACAGCATTCTGCAAGTTCTAGCCAGAGCTACCAGGCAAGAGAAGACATAACATGTATCCAAATTTGAGACAAGAATCCAAACTGTCAGTTTTTGGATACCATAATCTTAAAGATAGAAAATCCCAAAGTCTCCACCATAAAAACTATGACCTATGTGACTATATGACCATAAAAATCTATGAACAAAAATCAACACACCAAAATCAGTAGCATTGCTATATGACAGTGGCAAATTATTTAAAATAGAAATCAAAAGGGCAATCCACTCACAATAGCTAAAAAAAAAACCTAGGAATAAATTTAACCAAAAAGTGAAAGACTTTCTAATGAAAATCACAAAATATGCATGACAAGATTTAAATAGGACACTTAAAGTACAAAAATATCATATTTATGCATTGATGAATCAATATTTTTAAATGCTTATAATTCCCAAAGCAATCTACAGATTAAATGCAATCCCTATTAAAATACTAGTGACATTCTTCATAGATCTAGGAAAAAAGTCCACAATTTATACAGAAGCCAAGCATGGTGGTACACACCCATAATCCCAGCACTCAGGAGGCTGAGGCAGGAGGATCACTGTGAGTTCGAGACCAGAGTGGGTTACAAAGTGAGCTCAAGGCCAGCCTGAACTGCATAGTGAGACCCTGTCTCAAAAAGACAAAAAAAAAGAAAAAAACCACAAAAAAAACCCAAAAATAACATAAAATTTATATGGGACACCAACAATAATGACAACAAAAAGCCCAAATAGTCAAAGTCACATGAGCAAAAGAAAAATAAGCATCACACTACCAGATTCCAAAAATACTACAAAGTTGTAGTAATCAAAATGGTATGGTTTGCATAAAAACAGAACAGTGAAATGAAGCAGAGAGCCTAGAAATAAATCCGTGTGTCTATAGTCAGCCAATTTTTTTGACAATGGTGCTAAGAACATGCATTGGAGAAAAGATAGTCTTTTCAATAAATGGTGCTGGGAAAACCGGATATTTACATGTAGAAGAATGAAACTATGCCTCCTATGTCTCCAGTTACAAAAGTCAGCTCAAAATGGATGAAAGATTAAACATAAGACATGAAATTATGAGATGACTAGAAGAAAACATAGAAGAAATGCTTCAGGATACTGGACTGGGCAAAGGTTTTATTTCAAGGAGAAGACCTAAAAGCATGGAAAACAGAAGCAAAAATGACAACAGCTTTTACACTGCAAAAACTACAATGAACAGAGTAAAGAGACATCTTAAAGAACCAGAGAAAATATTTGCAAACAGTATATTGAACAAGCAGTTGTTATCTGAAACCCACAAGGAACTTCAAAAACTAAATAGTAAAACAACAAATAATTAGAGGAAGATATGGTGGTGCAGGCCTGTAATCCCAGAACCCTGAAAGTTTGAGGCAGGAGAAGCACAAGTTTCACACCAGCCCAGACTAGCTAGTGACTTGGTAAGACCCCTGAAATTAAAAACAGTCAATCCCCCATGCTGCTAAGAAAATCTGATTTAAATGGACAACAGAGTTTCATAAATATTTCTCAGAAGGAAACAGAAATAGCCAACATGAAAAAAAATGACAAACTTAACTAATCATAAGGGAAATATCTTCTCTCTCCAGTTAGCTTCTCTCTCCAGTTAGAATGAACAGTATAAAAAAGACAAGATAACAAATGCTGGTGAAGACGTGCAGAAGAGGGAACCCTGCTCAGCAGTGGTGGGAATGTACATCGGGGGAACCATCATGGTAAATAGCATGGAGATTGCTCATAAAAATTAAAAATGGGACTACCATGTGATCTATCCATCCCACACCCGGGTGCATATCCAAGGGAAATGAAATCAGTATGCCAAAGAAGTATCTGCCCACCCGTCTTCATTGCATCCCTATTTACAAGAGTCAAGAAAGGAGAACAACCTAAGTGTCCATCAACTGAGAGACAGAAAAATATATATTGCCTATGTACTATGGAATTCCACAAAAAGATGGAATCTTGTCATTTGCAGAAACATGGGTGAAAATTGACATCATCATGTTAGGTGAAGTAGCCAAGCACAGAACAACAGGTATCGTATGATATCACTCATACATAGAATCTGAAAAAGCCGATCAAACAGAAGTTGAGAATAGCATGGTAGTTACCTGAGGCTGGAGAGAGCAGAGGAAAGGAGAGATGGGGAAAGGTTGACCAGCAGATAATAAATTATAGTTAGATGTGAGCAAAAAATTCTGGTGTGCTATTGCACAAGAGGTTACATACAGATAACAACATGGGAAACATGACTCCAGAACACATACTTCTAATAATTTTGCTGAGACCCTAAAATCATAAGAAAAATCAACTTATAAATTAGTCAGAGGCAGCCAGGCCATCTGCAAACGGATTTCCTTGTACCTATTTATTTAGGTGAACTGGTCAAGAATTAGGCAGACTCACTTCCATTTTCCTTGAAACCAATGGCATTCACCTTGTACTTGCAAATAATTAAACCATGAGAATCTCTTTTGTAGGCACTCTTGGCTCACAGCATGTTCAATTATCCAGTTGTCCCCTCACCCGGTTACCTAACCACCCTTCTATCCACTTGTTAAAGTTGAATAGTTAGCCTAAAGGTTTCTCTGCACATAGTAAACCACAACTAACTTGAGGTCTAAACAGATTGTTGCCTATTCTCGTATCAAGTAGCTGAGGTTCAGCAAATCACAAGCCATGTTCAGGTAGGACTGACACCGCTGTACCAACTGGACTGTTCTCTCACTTCTGTTTTCCCTATGATTCCTCTTCCCTGAGCAGAAGCAGCACCTTCCTATGTGGGGTATCAAGGCACTGAACCATGCTTCGTCCAGACTGCTGCCTGATTTAAGAATCACAAGTAAAACCAATTAAAATCTATGAAATGAGACTTGTTGCAAGTTTTTCTTTTAACACTGTTATGGTTTGTGTCTGGATGTCCCCCCGAGCCTCATGTAGTCATGGGGTGGGCTTCTAGAGTTTATGACTGATCCATGATCCAATGCTGGGATTAAGAGTGTGAGTGCTACACCTGCCCTGGGGCAGGTAGTTTGCATACGTAAGGGAGAGGAAGAAGCTGCTTGCCCCTATACCCTCCTTTTGCTCTTGCTGCTTTTGCTGTTCTTGCACTGCTATGAATGGTTGCCCTCTGCCATGTGCCACTCTGCCTTGGAGCCAGCCAAAACTGTGGACTGAAAACTCAACAAACCATGTGCTAAATAAACATTTCCTTCCTTAATTCTAGCATTAGGTATTTTATCTCAGCAATGAGACAAAATGAGAGAAAAGTAACCAAGAAAGAATTTGGTACAGAGAGTGGGGTTATTGCTGTGACTATACCTGACCATGTGGTTCAAGAGCCTTTGGAAATGGCTTATGGGAAGAGTTTGGAAAGGTTCAGAAATGTCGCCTGAGAGAGAAGAGCTGGAATACCTTCGGCTCTTCTCTATGGGACATTCTGGTCAGAGCTCAGAAGACCAGAAGCCTGATAGAAATCCTGCCAGTAAAGACTGGATTCAGGAGGTTTCTGCTGCAAAGGAGTGCATTGGTTGTTGGACTCCAAATGATGTGTGTTATGACTTAGCAGAAAGTTTGTCTGCATTTTGCTTGTGTCCAGAGACTTTTCCTGAGACTGAGATTAAAGGCAGTGGACTGATTAATCTGGCAAAAGAAATTTCAAGGCAGTTGAATGTTGAGACCTGTCATGGCTATTGTTGGGGGCTTTTAGCCAGATTTATATTGAAAATCAAGAGCAAAGAGCCCAGCAGGATGATTTAAAATGTGAGCTTGGCCAGAAAGGAAGCTCCTGTAAAGCTGTGGATTGCAAAGATGGAGCTGAGGAGATCTCCACTGCTGAGAAGGAACAAGAAAATAGAAAAGATGGCCTGAGGGCACCACAAGCGCAAGTCTCTACCCTTTGCAGCCTCAAAACTGCAAAAGCTAAAGACTTTGCTTTGAGAAGAAACCTGCAGAAAGCCATGTTTTAGAATGGCAGGAGCAGCCATACCAGGCTCCAGAATGGTGGCAGCATAGAGAATTTGCTCCTCAAAATTGGATTCAGAGTGACCAGCAATCCAGGCACTAGACCTCTATGGCCAAGAGACAGGAAAGCTTGACTATTGCTCCAGGTGGCAACAGACCATGGCATCATTCACATGGCGCTGGCTTTAGGCACATACAGAATGCAAGAGTTCTGGTGTTAAGAAGGCTTACACCTTGATTTCAGAATGCCTGGGAGGCCAGGCAGTGTGCCCCTGTGAGGGAAATGTGTGAAGCTGTGTGTAAAGTGAAAGGTGCAGTGGAGACCTCAGAAGTTTGGAAAAGCCAAGAATGTGAATCATCTGAGGAAAGTGGCATGGAGGTAGCAAAGTGGGCCCATAAAGAGAAGCTGTGGGAGCTATACCCACCAGAAATGCTGTAGGGGTAGAGCCACTCAAGCCTTTTGGAGCTCACAATGTTCCACGGATTACTTCAGATGCTGGACATGGAACTAAGGACTTAATGTTAGCCCTGCTGGATTTTGGACTTGCTTTGGTCCCAATGCTCTTTGCCCCTCTGTTTGTACCTTTTGGAATGATAACGTTTATTTTGTACCACTGAATGTTAGAAGTGTTTAACTTTTCATTTGTACAGGGGCTCACAGCTAAGAGTTTGCCTTACACCTTGGAGGAAACTTCGGACTTGGACTCTTCAGCAATGCTGAAACTATTAGGACTTTGGCAACTCTTAGAGATAGACTAAAATGTCTTTTGCATAAAGGGATGTGCATGAGACTTTGGGGGACCAGAGATGGAATGTTATGGTTTGTATCTGGATGTCCCCCACAAAGCCTCATACAGTCATGGGGCAGGCTTCTAGAGTTTATGATTGATTCATGGTCCAATGTTGGAATTGTGGATGTGAGTGCTATACCTGCCCTGGGGTTGGTAGTTTGCATACATTATAAGGGAGGGAAAGAGACTTGCTCTTCCAGCAGCCACTCCTGCCCTGTTGCTTTTGCTTTTTTCTGCCACCATGAACTGTTGCCCTCTGCCATGTACCACCCTGCCTTGGAGCCAGCCAAGTATGGACTGAAACCTCCACAAACTGTGCACTAAACAAACCTTTCCTTCCTTAATTCTGGGTGTCAGGTATTTTGTCTCAACATTGAGAGAAAAGTAACCAAAACAAACACACTCACCCATTTTTCCAGTGCATTCTGGTTCATCCACCATCTCCTCAACCAGTGGTTTACTTTACTATGTTCCCAACAGCATACCAGGAATTATTTCTAGTCTGGACTGTGCTATGCCCCAACTGACTGCTTCTCAAAGTTCAGCTATTTCTCTGCCTTGTCAGTATTTGCAGGCCTGTACTAATTGTTCTTTTATAGTTTTTTTAAAATGTATTTCATTGTTGGGCATAGTGGAGCACACCTCAATCCCAGCTCTTGGAAGGCTGAAGCATGAGTCTGAGGTCAGCATGGACTATACAGTGGAAGCTTGTTTCAAACTCAGAACAAAATAAAAACGGTCAGGCATGGTGGGGCATAGCTGTAATCCCAGCACTTTGGGAGGCTGAGCTAGGAAGACTGAAAGTTCTAACCCAGTCTGGTCACCTGATGTAGTAAGACATTGTCTCAAAATAAAAAAATGAGGGTGGGGTGAATGCAGATATAGTTCAATGTGAAGGTCTTCGGCTCAATTCCCAATACTGAAAAAATAAATCTACTTTACCTTTAAAAATAAAAATGCATCCTTGTACAGTATTTGTGTGACTGAGAGCTTCATATGCAAGTTTATCTTTCTCCAAATACACTGTAAAAAAGACCAACCAAAAAAAATTCTTCTCCTTATTTCAGGATTGCCCCACCAAGTATGGAGACAGGATCTTGCTCCAGGGACCTGGTCAGACCCAGTCTCTGGGGAGAGGAGGAGGAGGAAGATAAGGCACCACCCCCTCCCGACCCACTGCCCTCAGGCTCTGTGCTACGAACAGGTTTGCAATGAGATTGTTTTCCTGATCACCTTTGGAGACCCATTGAGTCAATATTGCATACTCATTAACTGACGAACAGCTGTTGAGGGCAGAGCTTTTCCCCTTCAGGAAGGTGGTTTCAGAGCTTGCTAAGTCAATATCCTGCTTTGATGGTGTGCCGTCCCTGAGCTGCGCGTGGCTTCCTTCCAGGGGTTTATTTCTAGATGTGGACTTTGTAGCCTGTGGCAACACCATCTGAGGCCACTGTGTGCCTCAGAACTGTGTGCATTTGAGCTGAGTGTGAAAACAAAGAAAGGGCCGGGCTCTCCCACCGGGGAGGGTCTTTGCAGAGGCCCAAGGAAGTTTCCTTTTCATCCTGCTGCCTTCTTCTCGCTCTTCCCTCTTTGTCTCTGTTGCTCTGCTCTGCCCCCTCACTCTTCCTTTCCTCCCTCCTCCCACACTCTACTCTCCCTGCTTGGGCAGTGTGCACCTAGGCTGGTATTCAGAGGTCTCGGAAGTGGGGTGTGGAAGGTGACTGGATCACGGGGCGCAACTCTCATCAGTGGATTCCTGTACTGAGGACGCCTAACTAAACGTGTGTGAGTGGGTGGGGCCTGGTTGGGGCAGGTGGGTCACTAGGGGCTTAACCCGGAAGCGAAAGCATGCATTCCTATTCCCAGCTCCTTTCTTCTCTCTCTGCTTCCTGGCTGCCATGGTAGTTTGAGCAGCTGTTGTCCGCCCTGCTGCAGCTGCCTTGCAGCCATCCAACCTATGCAATCTTGAACCAAACAAACCTCTTCCAACTTGTCAGTGTTGGGTATAGTGTCTCAGCGACGCTATAGTCTTCCTCCTCTATCTTTGTCTCTCCTACCTCTTTCTCTTTGGTCTGCCCCATTCAATAAAGATTTCTGGGATGATCTACTTGTTTATTGCAGGTCTTTCACCCAGAAGACAATGTGGGTCAGTGGAAAGAAGGGCGAATTTAAAATGACTAGGACAAGCTGGGTGTGGCTGACAAGTTACAAGCACGTACCTGTAATCCCAGTACTGGAAAGGCTGAGGCAGGAGGATCATTGGGAGTTCGAGGACAGCTTGAACTACATAGTGAAACCTTGTCTCAAAAAGACCAAAAAAAATTTTTTAGGACAAAGGCTAGCTTTATTTCTAGAGGTTTGGGGGAAATCTGAGTAACTATTTCTTTGGGTTGTAGTAAAATACGAAGTAGCATTCATAATATACATATGGTGTACAGAAATTGCTCCTCACAGGTTAATTTTGTTATTTCCTCCTCCTAACTCTTTCCATAGTCATTTGGTAAGAATATTTTCTAACCACCCTTTTTTCTTTATACCATTGTGAAAATCAAAGTAGATTTTTTTGAAGAGTATTGTAAGTTTGGCAGATACTATTTTATTTCAACTTTGCCTTTTTCTCAGAGATTTACCTAGATACTCTTGATCTTATCACTAGTCATATGGTTCCACTGAATAATTTCAAATGCAAAATTAACCATTTTTCTTTCTTATGCTTGAGATAAAGCATTCATTGTAGTATGCATATAAATGTGTGTTAGAACAGCTATTTGCCACTAGTTAAATATTCTTAGGGTGCCCCCTTCTGTTACCAAATAGCAATGGTATAGATTACTTTTATTAAAAGATGAAAAATCTACTGGACTTATTCTGTGTGAGAGGTACAAATCAACTCTGTAGGCCCTAGCAGGCTGGCATGACCTGGCTGACCCACACCCGTGGTCAGAATGTAGTAACAATCATACTGCTGTTCAAGTTAATAATCTTAGTCTGCTCTATAAATTAATAGAGCAGGAAGACTACTCTATTAGTCAAGACAACAGCTTCCTTGTTGACAAGGAAGAAAGGTATTTGATCCTATAATTACAGAGAAGAAGCTGAAACTAACCTTGGCAGTGACCTATCGACGCTCCGAAGTGAAAATAATTCCATGCTCCTTTAAGCTCTGTGCGGGTAGATAGGCATTTTACCTGCATTCTTTAGGAGCTTTTTATCATAAACTGCTGAAACGAGTAGACGTAACTTGAAAAAAAAGAGTAACTTATTATAATGTCCAGGGCTTTCTCCTAAGACCACAGTGTCCTGGGCAAAACCCAGAACTTAGCCCAGCTGAACCATCAGGACTAACGTTCTTTTTTCTGCCATTTTCAGCTTCCCTGCATCCCTGTAGTTTCCTGTGCTGTCAGCTTTTCTCGGGTGCCTCTAACTTCTAAGTCTGCTAGATAGAGCTGGGCCCAACACCCCATCCATTTCAGTTACATGTTTCTGAGTAACACGATTCGACTGCTATCCTTAGAGGTAGGACTCTGGTCCTGAAGCAGTGTGGTGGGAGGTGTAGGGAGACAGGGCAGATGGCCCAACCATGGACACCTGAGTAACTGAACAGCTATTGGACAGCCGGAGCTGCCTCAGGTGTACTTCCCTGTGCCTGGAAATGAGCACTGTCAGTTGGCATCCATTCCAGGACAGCTTTCTGTGGTGATGCCAGGATCAGGGAGATCACTCAGAATGTGGCTAGAGACAGGCCAGATACCGGGGGACACAGCCTAGGTCACTCAGGAGAATAACAGACAGCCATTCACCTATGTTTGGAAGATCCCTGAAGTACTACTAACAACTGAGTTTTTCCATGGGTTTATCATTTTTTCCTAAATGGTTATATATTGTTATAAAAACAGTGCATATTATTCACTGTTCCTAAATCTTATGGAAAAGTAACACAACAGAGATCAGAAACTTCTCTAATTTCTATACCATCATGAGAAACACCCAGCCGTAACCACTTAAAGATGTACTATTCCAAAACATTTTTCCATAAATATGCAAAGTTATCATGTGACTCCACTGTGAGTTTGTAATATAGAACTTCGAGCACCAGAAATAGCACATCCTTTATTTTTCTAACCCATTTCAGCTTCGTGGCACTATATCCATTCACATTTTGATATCACTGGGATAAGAGAAGACTTGCCTTTTCCACCTGGAAATCATACTTTCTTCCTCAACTAGAGGCGTCTGACATTTACACATAGCTCAGCATGACCGCCAGCTTCTGTGGGTGCCAACTCTGACCTGCTCGAAGACCTCCCAAAGACTATGCTTGCTAATCAGTTGTTAAGGCCGCCACTAAACTCTGTAGTCTGTCTCCGTCCAGATTTGCTTCTCTAAAAGATACTCATAATAATTTGACATTTTCTGAGTGCTCCATGCGGTAAACTCTTTAATCTTCCAACCATTTGGGGAAATCCCCTATAATCCAGATGCCATCCCCAATTCTTAACCCTGCTTAGCTTTGATCCCTGTAACAATGTACAGAAGAGGAAACCGAACTGCATTATTTGCCAAGGTTATAGAGCTGTGTCATCCACTGGAAATATAATGCAAGTTGTATAGGAAATTTAAACATATCCAGAGTCCCATTAAACAGTGCAAAAAGAAACAGGAGAAATTAACTTTTAAAATACTTCTTTAATTCAACATGCCCCAAAGACTACCATTGCAGCATGAAAATCAATGCGAAAATTAATGAGATAGTTTGGCGTTTTCCCCCCTTGCATTGCTACTCAATTCAGACTACTCTGCTCACTATTGAGAATGAAAATACTCATTCAAGAAGTTCTGCCTTGTGCTTCGGCCAGGGGCATGTCCTGTGGTTTTCTCCCTATGGCCTGGGATTGAAGACAAAGCCCATGGCATTCTAGAAGGGAAGGGACTGTACAGAAAGAACACGAAAGCAAACTGAGATGTAATCTGACCTAGCTCTCCACCTCTAGGCAATAGCTGTTACTTAACACTGAATCCTAATTAACACATTTTTCATCTGAGGCCTGGGGAATCATCTTTCTCATGCACCTGATCTCCATTTCGGGCCTTGCTGCCTTCCTTCGATCTATTCTGGAAGAGGCAGGGCTCTGGTGACAGCTCCTGCCGACAAGGGGCATCGCAGATCTGAGGCCAGGCAGGGCCCAGAGCAGGGGCAGGCGGGGACACTGGTTTCTTCGGCCAGCATGTTTGCAAGGGGATGGAGAAAGACAGTCAAGGAAGAAAGTGGCCTGGAGTCTGGGCGACATCTGAAGCAGGTGGCTTTCTGGTGAGGCTGGAGAGCAGCAGGACTTGGAGGACGTGTGTTCTCAGCAGGGCCGGGTGGCGGCTCAGATGAAGCAGTGACTCCTTGTCTCAGTGCACTGCTGTGTTCAGGCTGCTGAGGCTGTGCCCTGAGGCGGAGTAGGAGCTATTGCAGCTGGTCCTCAGCAGTTATGCAACTCACTAAAACCTGGCTTAGCAACAAGGTCACCCCCTGAAGGGGCCTCGGCTCCCAAAAGCTATGTCTAAGAAGTGGTGCTTCTTCACGGGATTCTGTGGAACCCAGTTTTTTTCTCTTATTTTATTGAAATACAATGTACATACAGTGAAATACATCCTGTTCGGTGTCTAGTTGTGTGAGTTTTGATAATACTACCACAATCTAGATCTATGACCTATGCCGGGACTGGTGTCCCACACCTGTAATCTCAGCACTAGGGAGGCTGAGGCAGGAGAATCACAATGAGTTCAAGGCCAGCCTTGGCTATGTAGTAAATCTAGGGCCAACCTGGACTACATAGTCAGGCCCTGTCTCAAAAAAAAAAAAAATCTATGATCTCACTTTCAAGACAATGCCTAACTACCTCTAGCCCTGGCAAATAAGGCTGTTTTCTGTCAAGGCAGTTTTATCTCTTCTGGAAAGTCCTATGAGCAGATTCATAGCATATGTAGTCTTCAGACTCCTGGAGTCTTTCACACGGCCTCATGCTTTGGAAATTCACACATGAGGAGTGTGTACCAATTTGTTCATCCACTTTGTTTTGTTTTGTGCTAGTACTGGGGATTGAATTGAAGGGGATTTCTACTACTGTGCTGTATCCCTACTCTTTTTGATTTGCTAATCACATTTAACATCTCTGAAATCAGAATGCATTTTGGTTTTTTATTTTTAAAATTTTTAAATTAATTTTATTGTTACACTTTTGATATACATAATGATCCCATTCCTCATAGGAAGTTTGTACCTGTACATGATGTATCTTGATTCTTCTTTTTCCTTCACCCCCCTCCCCTCCCATCTACCTTTCTTCCCCTCCATATTTACAAAAGCTTTGTTTCCATTTTTTCCTCCTATTTTCTTTCTTCCTTTTCCCTTCACTCTCTTGCCTTGCCCCGTCTCTTATTTTCCTTGACATTTGAGTATTTTCTTCCTACTTCCCAATGTCTATTCTCCATTTTGGAGTCGCCAGGGTGGGACTCAAACTTGTAATCCTCCTACCTCAGCCTCCCTCAGTGCTGGGGTCACAGGCACGCACTATTTGCCCCTTTGTATTGTTGTATGGTATTCCACTACAGGGATTTGCTGTGCTTTGCTTATCACTAGCTGGAATACATGAGATGCTTCTGTTTTTCAGCAGTTATGAATAGACCTGCTGTTCATATTTTTATGCAAAACCTAGAAGCATTTTAACTTAAATTTTATCAATTATATGATTATATAATTGACAGTTATATAATTTCACAGTATTCCAGTGACATTACATATAATATTTACAAATATAAAATTTGCATAACATGTATATCTACATTTGACTGCTAAAAATAATGTCAAATTATGAAAATATTTTCAGTTGTTCACTACTGGAACATCTAGCCAGGATCAGCAGCAGCAACCCACTTGATTTTAAGCTCAGTCTTCAGTTTTCTTCCTCAGTGGTCTTTTTTCTCAGCTGGAAGAGCTGGGAAACACAGGTGTATTGTAAGAGGCATTTCCCTTTGGTTTCCTTCAATGTCACACTTATTTGCTGATCTTGTTCTGTTCCACATGGGAGCTGAGACATCCAATCTTTTTTTTTTTTTTTTTCCGGTACCGGGACTCAAACTCACGACCTTGCGCTTGTCAGGCAGGTGCTGTGCCACTGAGCTAAATCCCTAGCCCCACATCCAATCTTGATATAATGTCCAATGATGAAATCATGGCTTCCCATCAGTATCACCATGGAGTAAAGAAAAACAGAATCCTCTGAATAAAGTACTTAATTTTTACGCAGAAAATTATTGTTATATCTGAAAGATTTCATTTTAAATACTTGTCACTTAACAGAAATCTGGGCTTCCTAAATCTTCCTAAAGATTTCATTTTAAATACTTGTTACTTACCAGAAATCTGGGCTTCCTAAAAATGGAAACAAAGCATTTGTAAATAAGGATATATGAAAAAGAACTACCCTGGAAAGTACTGTTATCTCCATTGTACACTAGCCAATGGGCAGGCACAAAGGCAGTACAGTGCTGTAACGTTCCCTTTGGTTATACGGCTGTGTCACTTGGTTTTGCGCTACAAGGAAGCTGACGAGCTAAAATGAGCATGCTTTCCAAAGCTCACACGTGGAGTGTGAAGAAGGCAGACCTGGTCCCACCCTGCTGATGCCCACAGATCACTTCCTGACTGCTTAATGGAGGAGGACGGCTCATCACAGATGAGCAATTCCCCTTTCGTTTGTTTCTGTGGCCAAGCATCAGACTCTTGCGATGCATTTTAAGCCCCGGAAGGCTGAAGCTCTGTGATTAGGAGTGAATCACACTTGACTTTAAGTGTCTAGGGAGAGAAAGGCACTAATAATTGATAACCTTTATTGAACAGGTGCTGCTTGACTGATCCAATGCAGAACACCATGTATTCTCTACAATATTTATATTCACAACAGCAACCCCCATAGATTAGATACATTATATCACCCCCTTTACACAGATGAGAGAATTGGAGCTCACAGAGTTTAAAAGGCTTACTTAAGACTGCACAGCCAGTACAGGGTGGAGCTGGGAACAGGCCATAATTCTGTTTGTCTCCAGACCCTCGGTGTTAATCACCCCATTTGCTTGCCTCTCTGCTTTGTCTAGTATCCCCATGACCCTTGTATCTGTGGGAAACAGAGGAATGGATGTGGTCTACACGCAGAGCTGAACACTTCAGCCTACCACAGCTCTTATTCGTGGCCTCAGCCCCTCCATGACATCCTACGGAGTTCATGTTGATGGGTTTCTCACCTCGCTGTAATTCCTGCGGAGTCCCTATGGCACTGCCCACTGGAGCTCATGTACTAAGCTCCACCCTTCTTCTCTGAGTCAAATTACAACTTCCTACTTCCCTTTTTGTAGTATCTGATTTCCTTTTCCCATGCTCCTGCCCAACTCTGGTCTGCCATGTCAGGTGGTCTGCCTCCTAAACCCTGCCCCCAGTCTGGGGCTATTTAACCTTTAACCCTAGGCCAGGCCTTTAGAAGCTCCATGTCCCTCTTTTCCTACTATGGTCTTCTCTGTGCCCGCAATAAAGGCATTTTATTCTGTTTTATTTTTTCTGCACTGGAAAATCTACCACATGTGCTGTTTGTTCTATTCCTCCCCTCTTTGCTATTGTGGCATTTTAGCCAACCCTGGATATAAGACTGATTTGAGGTGACAAATTCTCTCAGGTTAAACTTTCACAAAGAGCGTTCCCTCCGGCATATAGGAGGTATGCGGCTACTGAAACTGCTCTAGAGTGGATGCTGTGCTCAGAGGGGCCAGAGGAGAGAAAAAGGAAGCAGAGGGTGCAGGCGCAGGGCTCCCAGGTGCCAGCAGTAGGGAAGATGCTTTGTAAAACCTCACGTGCTTCTCCCAACAATGCTCTCAGTACATATTGTCACTCTTGGTTTACAGATGAGAAAAAGATGAAGAAATCTGCCCAAGTTTGTCCTGCAAACCAGTGGTGGGATCCTGATGACCACATACCATTGTTTTTCTTCTGTTCCTCAATATTTCTCTCCATAAAGCTGTTTTCTGATTTGTGGGGAGGATAGCAACGTCTGTGGTGTTTCTTCTTATCAGGAGAACAGCAGCACTGTGAGGCAGCTCCCTAGGTATTCACCAGGATTCCTCTGGGTTCTGAGGTGAGAAAACACAGACTGAAATGTGCTTTTTGAGTTTGGCTCAGATGGGAGGTTATCTGTATACTTCTCCCAGCAGAGCAAAGAAATCAAGCTGGTGGGGGCTAGATGGAGAGAGCTAAGTCAAGATGTCTCCAGATAGCATTGTTCCTGTTTAATTTGGATGAAATTATACTTGGAGCTGGGTGTGGTTGTGCACACGTGTAATCCCAGCCCTTAGGAGGCTGAGGCAGGAGGATCACCATGAGTTCAAGGCCAGTTTGGGTTATACAGTGAGTCCCTGTTGTTATGGTTTGTGTCTGGGTGTCCCCCCAAAGCCTCATGCGGCCATGGGGCAGGCTTTTAGAGTTTGATTGATTGTGGGTGTGAGAGCTACACCTGCCCTGGGGTAGGTAGTTTGCATATGTAAGGGAGAGGAAGAGGCTGCTTCTGGCCATTTCCTCCCTGGTGTGTGTGCTTGTTGCTTTGCTGTGTTCTGCCA
>NW_004955517.1:2582463-2641724 GCF_000276665.1 Chinchilla lanigera | reverse complement strand
TGACAGTTTCTTTCAGCATAGAAACATTTTAAAAGAGAGTGTCGTCCCTCCTGCTGAGCGCGGGTGAGGAGGGCTGTGTCCTGCCTCGGGGGACCTCACCCCTGGTCCCGCTCTGGCTTCCTTGGGGTCGCCTGCACTGCCGCCATCTCCTTTCCACTTTGTCTCTCCCTGTCTGAAAGGCCAGTGCTGCAGGGCAGAATCCAGGCTGAAAACAGGTACAGCGAGGGAGAGCTCCTTTCCTAAATTCGTTCGCTAGTGTCTGAGGAGGCCCGGGAGGGAATACGCAGAGCAGGGAGAGCCGCCTCTGCTTTCCTGTCTCTGATGCACAGCAGTGATTGGCACGATCTTTCTCCTGCACCCGCAGACGCCTGGGGCAGGGCAGGCAGAGTGAACAAAGGGAAGAGCCGAGGCAGGTACATTTCAGAGACGCTCTCCTAACTTCTTATTGTTAAAAGGAGGCAGTCTTCCACCAAGAGTGGAGAATTCATAATGAATATTTAAAAACGTCGAGAGAGACGATGTTTTTGGTAACTTCAAGGTCATTATTTACACGGTACCTGGAGAATGAGGGCATAAAACACCAATTATAGGGGATTATTTTTACTATTCATAGGTTTTCTCTCCCCATTTTTATAAGTTGACTTGATTAGTTTTGCTCACAAAGAAGGGATAAGTGCTTGAGATGGTTGAGTTCATTACATTTCCTTTAAAGTAACTATAAATGTCTGGATTTACATGTCAGAAGCTTCGGGTGTTTACTTAAGTCCCCGGAAGATACATTTCAAACAAAATCTGATTGGAAGGGAAACCCTGACCTCCTTCCTTCCAGCTGTGTGCCCCAGTCGGTGCGTGGCTTGGATGTACTCCCCTAAGCAAAATGAGAGTACCAAATCCCTTCCTATGTCATATTACATCTTTACATAGATCATAACAACCAAAAGTTTAAAGTTTAGGGCTATTGTCTTAGTTACTTTTCTCTTGCTGCTGGGACAAAATACCCGATACCCAGAATTCAGGAAGGAAAGGTTTATTTAGCTCACAGTTTGTGGAGGTTTCAGTCAGTAATTGGCTGGCTCCAAGGCAAAGTGGCACATGGCAGAGGGCGACAGGTCATGATGCTGGGGCATAGCAAAAGCAGCAACAGCACAAGGGGAGGAGCGGAGGCAAGCAGCCTCTTTCCCTCCCTTACATTATATGCAAACTACCTGCCCTGGGGCAGGGGTAGCACTATACCCATGAATCAATCATAAACTCTAGAAGCCTGCCCCATGACAGCATGAGGCTTTGGGGGCACATCCAGACACAAACCATAATAGCTATGAATTTCAAATCATGTTTGCACATATCATGGTTTTAAAAGTGGTTCGTAAATATTTTCTTCGCATCTAGCTTTTAGAATTTCTTGAGTGCACGTCTTTCAAATGAGAATCAGGTGGGAGAGGAGAAAGGGAAGGAAGATGTGAGCTTCAAAATAATGATAATTTCACAGGTAGTAAACAGCTACCCCCCAGTGGGCCAACACAGCAAAGAAAAAAACTGTACAGCAAGATTTACAATAAATATTGTGTAGAATTTCATTGTCCTAAAAGTTGGGTAAGGGTTTGGAAAGTTGGTTTTAGTTTTTTTTTGTTTTTGGGGGGGTAATGGGACTTGAACCTAGGGCCTTCATACTGAGCTTTTTTTTTCTTATTTTTTATTTTTTGAGACAGGATCTCACTGAGTCACTAAGTGACCCAGGCTGTACTCCAACTTGCCATCCTCCTGCCTCAGCCTCCCAGAGTGCTTGAATTACAACTGTGTACTCCCATGCCTGACTACAAAGATTATTTTTAAAAACATCTCCTCATTTCCAAAAGTGAATGCTTTAGAGTGTTAACAGGTATTCCTACTTCTGAAGTTGGTTTGGCCCTACTATATTTCATAATCAAACACATTTGAGAATTGTGCCTAACCACTGTCTTTATTGCCAGAATCCCAGACTTTGCTATGTTAAAGCATATTATGATTTCCCAAGAGGAAGCTCTCAAGAAACATAGGACTTCCAAGCCTTATTCTGACCCTGAACCATTTTCTTAAATGGGTTTCTTAGAAACAGTGTTCCTTGGGACAGAGCTGGAAACGTCGTCTCAGAGGTCCTGTGTTACTGAAAACAATGATCTAGGGCAGCTGGAAAGAAGCTGGTGATTTAATTCAGTGGCTGTTTTGAAACACCAATGACCTGGAAGGTTGGTTTCTTATCGTTCTCATCACCTTCCAATTCATTTGCTAATGAGTTCCCCTGACCAGTTTGAAAAGCATGTCTAATCCCGTCACAGACTGCCCAGCCGCAGTTGCCTCTGCTAAAAACAACAGCAGCAAGCAACAAGAACAAATAAACACAAACAATAAAGACTATTTGGTTTACAATTGCTCCTGAGACCTTCCATAAGATCTCCCAGGCCTATAAAGAAGGACAAACCTGAGGCAGGTCTAGGTGCACCAACAAGGAGAAACACTGAAACTTCACCCAGGATTTGGAGGCAGATTTATTTATATCAGTGGGCACCGATAGGGATCCCAAAGTATCAGACCCTGATATTTGAGGGGAAGATGGGTTGAAGGGAGGAGAGGGAATTGGGAAAAGCAGAGAAATCAAAATATACCGTGTACAGGTCCAAATTCCCTAAGATAAGTAAGATCATTATATATATCTAAAATGTAACAATAAACTTAACTATATGAAAAAAAAAATCTGCAGGCCCATGTTCACAGCCTGATCTACCATATTTCATACTCCTGTAAGGTTCCCAGCACTGCGTAGCAAATTCCAACAACCAGATGGCTTCAAACAACCAAAATTTATTCTCTCACAGTCGTGGAGGTCAGATGTCCAAATTCTAGCTGTTGGTGTGATCAGCCGACTCGAAAGTCTCCAGAGGAGAGGTCCTCCCTGCCTCTCCTGGCATCCCAGACATTCCTGGATGCGGAGGCCTAACTGCAGTCTCTCCCTTTGTCTTCACACAGAGGCTTTACTCTGTACCTCTGGTACAGGAAC
This sequence comes from Chinchilla lanigera, assembly GCF_000276665.1. NCBI lineage: Eukaryota > Metazoa > Chordata > Mammalia > Rodentia > Chinchillidae > Chinchilla > Chinchilla lanigera. Next base: position 2,638,690 of record NW_004955517.1, on the reverse strand, counting down.
ACCAGCCATGCTGGGTTAAAGGTCTGTTCTACTCATGCACAGCCTTGATCACACCTGCAAAGGCCCTACTTGCAAATATGGCCATATTCTGAGGCGCTGGGTGTCAAGACTTAAGGTAGCTTTTAAGGACATGTGCGTCAACCCACAACACACTTGCTCTCTCCTCTTGCTCAGGAGCCTATTAATTTCTGAATTGCCTCAATTCTCCCTCACCTGGCCTCCACCCCCAAGGAATCTGCAAAATTCCTCCTTCCTCCTCTCCTTTCACTGGTTCCTTCACTCTTTTACCATCTTGCTAGAACTCTCTGCCGTGGCCACATCCCACTTCATACAATTTGCAGCATCCCAAATCCACTCAGTAGCACTGTCCTCGCTTGTCATTTTATGCTGCATGTAGGATTATTGTTGTTCATGTAGGACTATTGTTATTGTTTCTGTCTTTGTGGCTTTTCTTTCTCACAGACAGAGGCTGTGCTCGTTTTTTGTATCCTATTGTACGGGTACCATGCAGCTGAGCTCTGGGAAATCATAATGAAAACTGTGCTGATATTTTGGCAATAGTATTTTTAAATAAACACATGAATCAATGATTTGAGAAACTTTATAAGAAGATGTTCAAGAAAGAAAACAAGGATGGGGAACCAAGGGGAAGCAAAGGGGAAGGGAGGGAAGGATTGAGAGAAGAAAGGAGATTAGAAGAGAGGAAAGAGGAGGGGAGGAGGAAAGGGGAAGGGAGGGAGAAAAAGGGGAGAGAGGAGAGGAGAGGAGAGGAGAGGAGACAGTAAGTCTCTTCTCCTTTCCATCCAACACTTGGCTTAGTGCCTAAGGTGAAGGGAACAAAGCCTACATCTGTGAAGCATGTTCCTCACTCACAGGGAGCTGCATGCCCCTGAAATTTTGGAGCTGCTGTTAAACTCCTGTCACTGCTGAACTTGGGTCTTGTTGAGCAGAATGAAACCATCCTCACACCGCTCTAGCACTGAGCACAGCTCATTAACTCCATCTTTTGTGGGATGTCTACGTTCTGCCTTTGACAGGTGTTCGATCTCTCAGGATAACTGAACTCCATGCGTCTGGGAAGCTGACTTCATGCTCATCACCTGTACAGGCAGTGGCTACCTGCACTTGATACCTGCCTGGCAGGTGCAGGCAATGTGTTACCAACCTCAGTTAGAAATGCTCATATCTGAAATGAAAGCTTTATGAGAATAACTGGACATGTCTGGCTACAAACCCCCAAAGTGTTAAATACTGTAGTGAAAACCCGGTGAGGAAGTTGGATTTAGGAAAGGTTTACCCTAGAAACAGTAAATGACTGGTGTCCTTGGGCTTATCCCCTGACAGAAGACCCTGCTTTCAAATTCTTAGTCCTTGCTCATTTCCCCTTGTGTTTCATCTGAGCTGTGTTTCCCGGACTGTGACCCACTGACACCCAGGTCACCTAGAGAGCACACAAACAAGTGTATCCCTGATGTTCTCCCCAGACTTTCCCAGACTACCGGAGACAGAGCAGAAGGGTTCTAATTTCTGCCAAGATCTAAAGCGGCAGCCACATACCCTAAAACTTAGGACCGTGTGTTTAGAGTTACTAGTTTAGAGGGAAAGCAATGCAAGATTTCTCCAGTGGACGTTTGTGAATGTATCCTGATAGAAAAGTTGCACAGTTTTTAGGTTATATTTGATTTATGTTATTCATATAAATTTTATTTTGTTGGTGATAAGAGTCTGACTGTGACATAGGAATACCTTTAAATTTGTATGGGAAAAGACATACCGAGGGTAATGGGCACATGGATCTCTGTACACACCATGCCTCCTTTGTGTGAACACAGAGCACACAAGCCACCGGTCCCGGCCATAGCTGAGGGTACTAGGAGTAAACACCTGAGCTGGCCGCCAGATTCTGTTTTAGGAAATGAGAATTAAGAGAGGCTGTGCCTGGAGTTGGGGTCAGGGCACCAGTTTGCTCTAATTGCATGGAGGAAAAGAGAAAACCATTCTCCCTAAAAGAAGGAGGTGAAGTTGGCATACCAGTCAGAAGGGAAGCACCAGCTCCTGTCTTTCTCATGAGGAACTAGAGTAGAAAGCCAAGTCATCTTCTGGGGGAAGAGAGGATGGCTGGCTTGTACTTGTCCGGATCCACGTTCCAGGTCCTGCTGGTGATGTGCAGTTCTTGTTGGGAAAGGAACAGCATTTTGGTTTTACATTCTTGTCATTCTTCTAGCCAAAGTTAATGTTAATAACAGATTACAGTTTACAGGATGATGAAAGAGGAAGGCTGGAGAAAAATAAATTTCAGTGAGGGTTTTCTGTCGGTGCCAAGTGGCAGGACCGACATCAGTGTGACATGTATATAAATGTTCTGCACCAAAGTTAATTTTCCTATGCAGTGTGTTCAGATGTGATTTCTCGTGCCACATTATCTGATAATGCTAATTCCCATCAAAGTGGATTTGAAGTTGGGAACCAGAGCTGGTGGATTTAATCTTTGACTTGACGTGCAGAGGAAGACATTGTCATCAAAGGGAAAATGACTCAGAAAACATTTGTCGCTAACAAGATTAAACAATTTAATAAGCATTCCTGAGTGGTGTTTATGTACCAAAACAGCTTCTCTCTATGCGCGTATCTGAAATAGGTCATCTATTATATCCTTCCAAATAAAATTAAAACACAATACCTCAAAGTAGTGTGACTCATCGAATCTACCCAAAGTATTCTTTAAAGTAAAGTAATTCATCAAGAGGGAAGACTCTGAGGAACTAGAGTAGAAAGCCAAGTCATCTTCTGGTCTCCACTGCTCCCAAGACAAGCAAATCTCTTGACTAATTACTCTCTGCAGCATTTTAGAAAGGAAAAGAAAGAATTTCTATGGAAATCTCAGCATCAAGCACAATGAAAGTTAATGAACCTGAGCAATATAAAACGCCAGAGGCGCCGCATGGTCCTCAGCAACTCCAGCAATGCCGAGTTGGATCTTCCGCTCCTGGACAAGCTCTTCGGAGAAGATCCTGGCTTAGAGAGGGCTGGAAAAGAAAAGGCAGCTTTGATTAGCTTTACATAAACACAGACACAGAGGCTCTGTTAGCAACTTCCGGGTATGCATTTATTTTCAGAATGAAGAGATGTCTGTCTTAATTAGCCTTGCATCCACAGTGACACCTTTCTTTGAATTAAAATAGTATCAAAACAGACACTACCGTCAACCCAATTACTGTATAATTGGCAAGAGATTTAAATCAAGTGGGAACGACTCACTGGTGCACCTGGCGTGAGCAGAGGTGTGTGCTTCTGTCCTCACTGTGAAAACCCCACGATGCTCCCTGAATCCAGCGTTTCTCATTCTGGGTGCATAGAGTCTTCTAAGGTCGCTGCTTTCTCATTTATTTTTAAAAGGCCAGCCCACCATCTGCCACCTGATTCATTCTCTAGGAAGCAGGCCTTTTCTGGCTGTTTTAATAGGACTTTTCCACATAATACAACCTCAGTTGTATTTTGGGGATACCTAGCATTGCTTCTTCTAGATAGGACTAGCAAGCATTTCTCAAATATTATACTGTGAGATTCTCTGCTGAAGGAAATACTTTACACTCAGTAAGTTTAGGAAGACCAGTAAACTCTGTTTTACTCTAGGGGTATCACAGTCCGTGTACACAGAGTAAGTTCTGTGAGGTAGAGTCCTTGCCTTCCACGTCATTCTAGATGGCAGAGCTCAGTGTAAAATTGTAAGAAATATGGACTTGTGGAATAGCAAAAGGACTGGGAAATCTCTCGGTAATTAAATCAATTTACTTGCACTGAATTTACTATTTTCCCCACAGGTCTGAGTACAGCACCTGTTTCTTCTCAAAGTAACACTGAATTACAGCCCTGGGACACAGTCCTGGCCCTTTATCACTCCAGCCTCCTATGAGGTTCACTTTATTCCCTCAATAAAGAAGGAACACTTATAAACTCAATCATTATTAAAAATACACCTGTCATCTGGAGATGCAATATTTTAAATTTTAAAAGTTAGCAAAGAGTGCAGGGCAGGAGAAGGAATTTAGAAAGGACAAGCACTTACATCCTCCCGTCAGCCATGTCACATGCTCAGACTTTGATCCTCTTCATGGACAGGCCAGTGCTTACTAACGGAGCTTTTCTCAATAATTCGGGGGCTCAGTTTAGAATGCAAAGTCCACCTCTCTGTAATCCTGTCCACCTCTGCCGACCACTTGGAGGCCCTTGTGCTGCCCCCCCTTGCAGGTGGACTTCAGCTGCACTGCCCTGAATTGTTCTGCAGCATCTTCTGCTCCTTCTTCCTCTGGAGTCTCCACTAAGCTCACTAGAAACGAATCTCCTCCCACTTCACACAGTTAACTTCTCTGCACAAACGTAAGCAGCACTGCTTTCTCAGAGGAGCGATCTGAGGTCTCTGACCTATACACTCTTGTAGCGTTCTATGTGTTGGCATCATATCAGTCTTTGTGCTGTTGCTCACACCTATACATCTCAGGTTAGGTAACTTATAAAGAAAGGAGGTTGGTTTTGGAGCCCAAGGTCAAGGGTACATGTTTGGTGACAGCCTTCTTGCTGACAGTCCCAAGGAGGAGCAGGATCTTACACAGTCAGAGAGGGAGTATGTATGTGTGCATGTGTGTCTGTCTATCTGTCTGTCTATATCCTGATCTCTCTCCCTTCTCTTGCAAACCCAGTAGAATTCAATCAAAGTGGCTCCACCCTGTTGACTTTATCAAATCCTAGTCACTTCCCAAAGACTCCATCTACAAATCCCATACACAGAAGAAGATTGTACTTTCTCATTACTTTGTAATGAGGAAGAAACTTTAACACATAGACCCTATCCAAACAATCAGAGCTGGGTGTGGTGGTGCACACCTGTAATCCCAGTACTCAGGAGGCTGAGGCAGGAGGAGCACGTGAGTTCGAAGCTAGCCTGGGTTACAAAGTGAGCTCAAGGTCAGCCTGAACTGCGTAGGGAGACCCTGTCTCTAAAAGACAAAAATAAAAACAAAAAATCAAGAATTCATGAATCACAATATTAATCAAATGATTAATTAAGTAATTAGTTGCTTAACATCTGGAAGCTCTGTGAGAAGTAGATGGCATTGGTCTTGCTTAGTGCAGCCTAAAATTGTCAACTTGGTGGGTTCTTGAAAAATGTTTGTTGGATAAATTTAGGCTTTGGGTTGTTTGTTTGTTTGTTTTGAGATAGGGTCTCACTATATAGTCCAGGCTGGCCTCGGACTTATGGCAGTCCTCCTGCCTCAGCCTCCTGAGTGCTAGAATTACAGGCATATGCCACAGTGCCCAGCCTAAGGTTTGTTTTGTAGTTAAATAGTGTTTAGAAAATATTGTAGAGCACACATTAACAAACAACATGTTTTTCCCTAACAGGGCATTGTTCTTGCAAAGTCAAAGAGTATAACTGTAGAAACCAGAGTTGCTTATTTAACTAAATTAAGATTGTCAGTTTTGTGGGTCTAACTTAAGGGATTCTGTTCACTGTGTACCTCTTACTCATTAATCGAAATAATTATTTTCTCATCTACTGGGCCAACATCAATTGTCAACTACATTTGTTTAATTCAGATGCAGAGCCCACAATGTGCTAGAGGCTGGAGACCACAGAAAGACTGAGTGTAGCAGGTTTTTCCATCCCTCGAGGAGTGGGTAACCTAGAAGGTGGACAGTCTTCACAGGCAATAGTACTTATCAGGGCCTAGAAGAAACTTCACTCAGTCTACTGAAGTGAGTAGTGGACAAAAGTGATTTAACACAGGTCCGTTCCTTCTAACCTTTTTTTCCTCTTAATTCAGGATTATCAGCATCTGCTCCAAATCATATTTGCTGAGGACAGAGTCTGTCTGGTTAGTGAGGTTTCCCACAAGTGGTACTTATGTCTCGTCTTCCCTTCTCCTGGTTACTCATTCTCACACCCCCATGGCCGCCTGCTGATGCTCCTGTCCGGAAGCCTGAGCAGCAGGAGCACAGCCCAAAGGAGCAGGTGGACGGGAAATGAGATCACCGAGCTCTGAGAAAGATGGCGCCACCTGTGCTGGTTTTCCCTAAGTGGGTTCTCAATGTCTTTCCCCCTTTCCTCCTCCCTTCCTTCATTTCTTCTCTCCTCCCCTACTCCCTCTTTTCCTTCCACCCTTCCTTCCTGCCCTCTTGCTTCCTTTTTTCTTTTCTTTTATCTTCCCACATAGCCTTCCTTTTTGTCTCTTTACATCTGCTGTGATTTTTTTTTTTTTGGTACCGGGAATCTAACTCATGACCTCACACTTGCCAGGCAGGCGCTGTGCTGTTGAGCTATATCCCTGGCCCCTCCACTGTGAATTTTGGTCAGTGCCTCTTCTGGCAATACTGTGAGTACTGTGCTGTGGATTTTCAAGTACATGTGTGACCAATTCATTCCTAGCAACACCTGAATGTAAAGAATGAATCACTACCAAACAAATAAAGGTTTCAATGATATTTTGTCAAGTCACTTGTAAAATTTTCCCTCTCCGTTTATACTGTTTTCCTTTTTTTTTTATTTATTTTTTGTTTTGTTTTAGTAAACAGACATCTGACTTTTTAACATTGAAAGCTATACTCAAGCCCATAGTTCACTAAGAAGTTAACTGCAGTGAGGAAAATGCCACCTCACACAAAAAGAATCTGAATTCCAGATGCTAACATTCTTTGGGAGATCATTAGGCACGTTTTTTGTTTGTTGGTTGGTTTTGTCTTTTGCATTGGAATCTCTTCAAATTTTTTATACTCCTGTTAAAATTGGAAGACTTTTCATAAATCACTTAGTAGTATGACTTCCATCCTTTTTTAAAGCAGTGGAAACCGTTTTTCAGAAATACAATTAAAATATTAAAATGACCAACTGTGCTTTGGGGGCTCACTGGAAAGTACACAATATATATGACTTGCTGATTCTTTGCCTAGAAATGGATTTGGCAAACCCCACTTTTCAAACTGCAGATTTAACTGATTGGTGATTGTGGCTGACTGTCACCTTCGGGGGTGTGCCTTCATTTCCATATCTGCACACTTCCTGCACTCTCTGCTCTTACTGCCCTCTTCATCGCCTTCCCCAGGTTCCGAGGGTCTTCCTGGACGTGTTTGCAGAAAGCAGGCTGGAGGGAGAGGTACCAAAGTGCCTTTTCTAACTTCAGGTTTCTCTCTGTCCTTTAAATGATGCCCCAAGACCACAGCAAGGAGATGCAAGGTCGCAGTCCTGTAGAAACTATTGCTTTGCATTCCTCCAAGGCCTATTTCTCTATGAGCTAATCCCGCTGTTATTTTGTTATGAGGTTGCTGTCTTCCTTAGTTTCTATCTGCCTTGGTAGATGACAAGGATTTTAGAGAGCTCAAGCTGTTTTCAATTTGGGAGAAGAAGAAAAATTAGCCTGCCATTTGAGCTTCCCAGGGTCTGTAATAAAGCACTCTGCTGAGAAGTCAGGTCATAGAAAGTTTGATCCTTTCTTTAATCGGGGATTTATGCAGACAATGTGCTGTGGTCTTAAAAGGGCACATTGTTAAATTAGAATTTAATTCAGTTTTGGTTGGATTTCCCAAACTCTAACCAAAAGCAGTGGTTAAACTGCTCAATGTTTGCAGCCGCCCAAGTGAACTCCCATATCCAGTGCTTCCTACCATTTTTATGAACAAATCCTCAGACACTTTATTAAAGCTCGTATACTTTATTAGCATTTTGTTTCTCGGTAGGTATTTCTTTTGGGTTCATTTGTTTCCACAATTAGGTCTTAAATTTCCCAAGGGTAGGAAACTACTACCCCAGTAAGTGTGTAGTATTTACTGCAGGACTGAGCAAACTGTAGAGTTGAAAACTTATAAATGATGAGTTTGTTGATTTCACTGTCTGCTGTAGTTAAAATAATCCATGCCAGCATAGTGCTGTCCCTTTACTCTTGATTCTCTGAAGACTGTTAGGAATTTGTTTCTCCAGTTGATAGGCAGACGTGGATGAATATGTGGGAAGCTAACATTTACTGAGCACCTCCAATGCACACTGCGCCATCAGGTGTCCTGTAGGTTGTATTTCATTACTACCCTCCCCCAAATTCTGAAATGTCAGAATTATAATCTTCATTTTACAGAAGAAAGCTATGGTTAGAATCTAATGTCTTCATAATTCTACCACTGTCTTTTACCTAGGATTCTTCCTGTGGTCCTCAGAAGTACCTGTAAATTCTTTTTGCCTTTTGTCCTGCAAGAAAGGACAAAAGCTGATAGAGCTTGACTCTGTCTACCTTCTGCTAGGAAAATGTCTTGTCTAACATAGCTATCAAAATTTTCTGGGTGAAGCCTGGTAGAGGATGAAGAAACAGAGACAAGAGTCAGAGTACAGAAAGCTGAGGTCAGGTGGAGCCTCCTCTCCTGATGGGAGAAAAAGGACTGCTTAACAACTGCTGCATGTTTGTTTATACTCTTGGCAGCTTGATGTCATGTGATAACCCTCTGCCTAGCAACCTGTTCACTTGGATTGCGTCTGGAGCCTCATGTTCTCGGGACTGGAGCTTGTTCATGTGGCTTGCCTTGGGCGCTGTCTGTTCTTGGGGTTGACTTTGCTCCAGACCTGCACACATGATTGATCTCCAGCTTCAGCTGCTCCCCACAAGAAAATGTTTTCCTAGAGTAATGTAAGTGGACAGAGAGGGCCCCTGCAGAAAGTCTGCCTCCCTTAGTGTGTATTAACAGAGCTTGACTCCTTCAGGAGGAAGAAGATATACTGTGTTAAGAAGAGTGATTCTTCTACTACTGAGTTAAACATTGAACCGACTCCTTAGAGCTTCTGAGTGACTCCTGTGAACATTTCGGAGTATTATGTGCTATGCTATGGGTAGAGATATAGTCATGAGTTTTGGTTTTGTGGAACTTATATTTTAGGGGAAGAGATATCTACTTGGCAAGTACGTAACTAACTCACCAGAATTATATATGTTCACAAGTCCTACAAAGGAACTGAAAAGGAAGAAGTGGGAGATCCTCATGAGGTATGCTCTTCTTATACACAGTGGTTCTTCCACACCCTGACTTCACTTTCCACTGTTACCATGGTCAACTGTGGCCTGAAAAATACTAAGTGGAAAACTCCAGAAATCAGTAATTCGTAAGTTTTGAACTGTGCACCATCCTGAGTAGTTTTGTAGAAACTCATGTTGTCTTGCTCTATCCTGCCTGGGGGCAAAATGTCTTTTTGTCCTGCAAAATCACTCCACAAGTGCTAGCTGCCCATTAGTAGCCAGCTTCCTCAGCTGTCGGATTCACTGTCGGGGCATCACAGTGCTGTGCTCAAGTAACCCTTACTTCACTTCATTATGGACTGTGGAGACAGGATCTTTATGAATCAATAATTTGCCCAGGCTGGGCTCAAACTTGCAATTCCCCTGCCTCAGCCGCCCAGAGTGCTGGGATTAGAGGCGAGTGCCACCACCTGCACTGCAAGTATATTTCTTGGTCACTCAGATTCTGTGGTGGGTGAGTCACTCTCCCAGGCTGAGGCGCTCCATGCTGTGACTCAGCAATGCTGCATCTTGAACATAACACACAGGGCCTCCACTACTCACAGAGGGGAGAGAATATACTGCTACTAAGTAAATATATTTCCTTTAGTTCAAAAAATAAGACATAGTCCTTGCTCAATGAGTTTCTAGTCTATTAGCGAAGTTGTGTGTGGGAATTAATTACGGTCTAAAGGGGGCTGGGGATTTAGCTCAGCGGCACAGCATCTGCCTGGCAAGCACAAGGTCACGAGTTTGATTCCTGGTACCAGAAAAACAAACAAACAAACAAACAAAAATTATGATCTAAAGAAAGAAATAAGTGTCCTCTGATGCAGGAGTACGGTAGAAGATGTGACTCATTTTTATCATGAAAGGCAAGTCAAGGGGGTTGCAGTACAGTATAACTGAGAAAGGCAAGATTTTCTGCAGCAGAGAACATAGAATAAAGGAAGAGCTGGATTTTAAGGAAAGCAGATAATTCAGTAGAAAGTTTGTGAAACTCAAGTTGTCCAGAGTTCAGAGTCTGCCGAGCTGTGGTTTAGAACCCATGGCTGTGAAGCTCCTTGAAGATTGCGACAAAAATCTGAGGCTTCGTTGTGCAAGCAAAAGCAAACCCTAGAGAAACAGAGGGAAAGGTCAGAAGGTATGACCAAGAGTTCCTGGTCCCCGTGATTTCTTCGGCCATGCCTGCTGTATTTGTCCTTACATTAGGGGGCGCAATGGAGTGCCAAAAGCATGCCAAGCACACTCCTCTCCATGTGTGACACCCTTTGTTCTTGGTGAATGCAATGGATCATTCTGCCAGAATAGTGATACATGTTCCTACTGCAAGCCCTTGGGCAGAGGTGTCTGAATCGGTCCACACTGTGCCATCAGGTGGAGAGTTCCGTCTCTGGGAACCAGAATCTCCAAACCTACAAAACCTGCAGTTGTGGAGATGTGAAGCATAAATTCCCCAAGTGTGCCATGTGGTGTGACAGACACAGGGTCCAAGTATTCCGTGTGTCACTGACAGCATCAGTAAGTGGCGTCACTTTAGATGGTGCCCTGAGCCCTGGAAGCCGGGCTGCTTGGTGGAAGGGAGTCCCTGAGCTGTCACCCTACAGTGCCTCCCGTAGTCCACTCGCCTGCTCCGCCAGACCACAGCCTCTGGGTGACTCAGCCTGGGATACTGACCAGCAGTGAGGGGTCATCACTGCCACTACTGCCACTGGTGGCCGAGCTGCAGGCTCCTCTCATCAGCGTCTGTCTTTCAGATCTACTGACACCAACTCTTGAACGTCGGACTCCTTCAGAAGAACACTGAGATGGACACAAGCATGCAGGGAGCTTTTTAAGGAGCAATTTTCAGGTGGATATCTTTGAAAACAAAGGAAAGGAAAAGAAAGGGGAGGGAAGGGAGGAGGGGAAGGAGAGGGAAGGGAAGGGAAACGAGTAGTCTTGGGAAGAGAGTAGCTGGGGCCTTGACATAGTTTTAACCAAGGCTTCATTCAGCCTTTCATGGAGCTTTGACAATGAGTTAGTCTTTCACGTCTATACCCTTTGGACAGGGAATAGGGCTGCATGCATACACCCCGGTGTCTCCAAGCAATCACACATGTGTGCCCCCGAAAGCAAGAATTACTTTGAACAAGATGCTCTCTTCACATGAGTCAATGCCCCAAGAAGTCCAAAAGCTAGGAGCTGTCAGTCGACAATCTTCCCAGGAACTGGGAAAGTAGATCTTTCAGGTTTCAAGGGAAGCTGTGGGGCACAGCACACACGGGGTGAGAAAGGAGCAAAGTATGGCGCATCAAATCGGAGCATCTAGATATTACCTAGGATCATTCTGGGGAACTTGAAACAAAAACCACACTACAGCCGCTTCATCAAAGACAGAGGTATTTTTATCACATTAGACGGAAATAGAAGCAGGCGGCCTGAGCTAGTATCACATTCCACGCTTCTGGGGCCTCGGTGTCCTCTTATCTCTCTGGGGCTCTACATTTAGCATGCAGACTTTGTCCCCGCTGCTGTGGAGAGACTGCCCTGCCTGCAGGCACTGCATTCCTCGCGGGGCAGGAGGAGGGAAGGCGAAGGGCAAAGGCCCACGCAAGCCAGGCCCATCCTTTTTAGAAACAGCTTTCCCAGGAGGACCCCCACCAGCAGTCTCCACTTACACTTCATTAGCTAGAAAGGGCCTGTGGCTACTCCTAACTCTAAAGCAGTCTGGAGAGCTGAGGCTGTGACTGAGCGCCTACAGGCGCGCGCACACACGCACACGCACACGCGCGCGCGCGCGCACACACACACACACACACACACGCCTACCCACCCCCTGGAATTCTGGTCGTAAGGAAGGAGAAGACAACCACAGGCTACTAGATAGGAACCAGCTGCATCTGCCACAGGCAAAGGGAGACCAGATGTGGGATCGCCTTGTAATCCACAGGGAAGCTTGGATTTTATTCTAAACGCAGTGATAGGTCCCTGAAGGGTTTAAGGAGGAGAGGAATTTAATTTTTCAGACAGCTGCGTGCCGGGCCCATCGAGAGGAAGAAGGGAGGCCAGCTCTGAGGCTGCTGCAGCGCAAGAAAGGAAGGCGCCGGGGAGTGGGGACGAAGGGCGTGCGGGGGGATGGGACCCCCGGGTCTCTCACGGGCTGCTTCCTGGCTAGACAACCTTGTCCTGCTCGCGAGTCTGCCTGCCTGCAGCGGGGAGGACACCGATCTCTACGTGCGGCCGGCTGGGTCAGTCCTTCACACCCTCCGCAACCTTGCAGCAGCAAGCTGGCCAAGGGGTCTGGACACGGACCCTCAGGCAGGAACGGAATCTGGATTTGAAACAGCAGGGACCCCCCACACACACACACACACACCTTTTAATGTTCAGAGACAACTAACTGGATTTGCCTGTGACTCGTGTTCGCGCGTGGAACTTTGCTGATCCTCCCGGTCCTTCCTCAGTTGCTCTTTAGTGTCCTTTCTCCGCTTAGGTTCTGCATCCTCAAGATTTGTAGAATCTCCTTCCCTACGCTTTGTGAATTAAACCCAAGCTGGAAATACTTAGAAATAACAAGGAGGGGAGAATTCTCCGGCAGCTTGACCTCGAGAATGCTCTCGGTTCTGCAATTTTTCCCCCGCCTGTAAACAAAAATAGAATTAACCATTTAGCGCCACCCAGTGTCTGTTCTAGAAATTGCACCGGAAAACGAATCCAGCGGCTTCTTGCTTCCTGCCCTTGAAGATCCCAGCAGAAAACTAGGCGGCAAATGGCTTGCTGGGAGTCTTTTGTGTTTATGAGGGAGAGGAAGAGAGGGCAAAGATCATTGTTTTGGACCTTTCCTCTGATTTGACACGTTCCTGTCCCCATTTTCAGCCGGGGAGAGTGCCAGAGAGTTTCCGTGACTTATGCAAGGTCCTGGGTGGGAGGCAGGAAAATGGGGAATTGATCACTTCTTTCACAGTCCCTCCTCACAACAGGTGGGGGAGGACGCCCAGATCACTACTGGGGAGACCCGGGCCCTGCCTCTGGGAATGTGGAGGGGCATCCCCAACCTTTGGGAACTTCTCCCTGAGCGGAACTTACCAGATGTGTTTGAATGAATGCACGACCAAGTTTCCTTCCTTTCCTATGCACAGCAGTTGGAGTGAGAACAAGCCACGCCTTAGGCCCTGCTGTCCCGGTGGTGTTATCCCCCATACTCCTGTCCCGCTGGTCTTGGTTTATAGGCGCTTCCCAGACAGGTTAGCAGAAATTATCCTACGGCAATGTGGTAAGTACAGTGCTTGATTCAAGCCTTCACTCGTACGCTTTCTGGGTCTGCACACTCCGTCAGACTGTCAGATTGTGGGACGACAGCCCGCTGGTGCTGCAGGACACATTGTGCCCGGACAGTTTTACAAGTGTGCAGATCCCAGGGAGTTGGGACTGTGACTGTCTTAGCAGCTTAACTTCTGAGAAAATCTTTGCCGCTGTTGGCACAAGATACAGCAATGAGATTTTAACCGGGCAAACTTAATAGCGGCTCTCAGTCTTGTCCAGACAGTGACCTACAATGGGCCTTGTACTCACTGCACCATTAACCTTGCCTCAGAGCCTCGACCTTTCCTAAAGTGAACACTGTGGGACTCGCCGCTTAGCAAATCTCGCTCTCTTCCTCTATCTGTACGGTGTTCTCCACCGAGGTTAGAAGGCAGAACTAGCTGGCGTTTCTGAATCAGTAAAGCTCTGGGTGTGAAGCCTGAAATTGCCACTTATGACTTCGTGGCCTTGGGCGCAGAAGATCAGCCTCCTTGACTTTGAGTTTTATTTACTACAAATTAGAGTTACTCATATTTAGTTTTCAGAGACATTGAAAGATCAGAGATAAAAAGAGCTGAGCAGGGTGTCTGCTGTGTGCGTGCACGCGCACACACACACACACACACACTGTGCGGTAGATAGACAAGAGGAGCAACTCGCATCATTATTGCCATTGCTATCATTAATACCATTTCCATCCAAAACTGTTGTCTATAGATCTACTTTATAAAAATCAGACTGAGTACGTGAGACCACGAGATCAGTGTGATGCTTCTGTGTTCACAAAGTCAGGAAAAAGTTCAGATGGTAAAAGTTTAAAATGGGCTAATAGGGAAAAGCTACATGAATATCAATAATGAAATCTGCATGTTAGCAGAAAGTGCCCCCCGCCCAGCCAGTATACTTCAGTTTCTTAGTTGCCCAGGTGATAGTTCCTGTTGCAGTTCTGGTTGCTCCTGTCTCCTAGAAAAGGCTGGTCACTCTGATGCACATTGTGTAAACCAATCCCCAGTAGAAAGCTATTCTGACTCTGTACTTCCTGCTGGCTCATCCCGCATAAGCCCTAGAACACCAGCAACCGGGGCCTCATATTCTGGGAATGGTCCCCACCAGTGCCCGCTGGCATAAATAAATCTGCCTCCAAATCCTGCTTGTCGTTTCTGAGTTTCTGCTTGCCATTGCACATGGATTGCCAATATAAAACTATTCATTGCAGTCTTGCTTTTTCATTTTTTTAAAGGGGGGGACATTGAGTACACAAGTGCTTCTGCATTCAGTAGATCCTTTGTGCAAATCAGTTCAAATTAAGTTCCTAACTAACCATGAGAGCACCTCCATGCTTTTATAAAGTAGTCATAAATTCCCTGGTCAGATATATTAATTTGGTCTCCCATTATTGTTTATTAACTGTGGATTCTTAGATTGTTTGTGGTAACTCCAAGGCCTCGTATGGGTACATAGTCCCTGTAATTTCTAGTCAAAGCTCCTTAGACTAGAGGTATAAAATGACTTATCCAAAGGCAAATGCTTAGTCCGTTTCAGAACCAGAAAGCAGTACCAGGAGTCTAAGCCCTTTGCACATACTGATTCTACCACTTGGGTGGAATCAGTATACGATAAATGCTTATGGTCCATTCATTTGAGATTGAAATTTCCCATTTCTAATCTCTTATTTTTAGCATTCTCAAATCTGTGTCTATATTTGTTTACCACTATCGATATTAACTTGACACTGTCATTCAAAACATCTAAATTTGCCTACTGCTTAAAAATTAGCTGTATCCAAAGAAATAATATCCATGAAATCACCAGTTTTAGATGCTGGTGTTTTCTCTAATACTATTAAATGCACACACAACTGTTAAATTCCCCTATAAAAGTGTCCTCATACCACCTGGAATCAGATGCCAACATGGAGCAGACAATGTGCAACCCAGCACTATCCCTTGCTGCCTCTCTGGAATAGGAATCTCATTGCTCCTCTGCCTGTCCAGTGGTTTTGTTTCCCTCTTGCATGATTAATGCATGCTCAGGATATGCTTTAAACCACTGTGAAGTGAGGCATCTCCCTTGATGCTCCAGGACAGTAGTGTAACATATCTGAGATGACAGTCTTGTTGCTAGTGTGGATATGCATTGCATGTCTAGGTTCTGATCCTTTTAATGTATTGACTATTTGTTCTTCCTGTTTACAGAGATTCTGAAAGAAGGACTCTGGTCTGCTACAGTAAATAGAGCATAAAAATCAGGCCTGGCTGAAATTTTGTCCTAGACATTAACCCTACCTTGGCTTTGGCAGGCTAGTCTCACTGCCTAAGGTATGGCTAATAATTAACCCTTTCCCTCCCTGGTATGGTATGTGTCTGGATGTCCCCCCAAAGCCTCACGCAGTCATGACAGTTTATGATTGATCCATGGTCCAGTGCTGGGATTATGGGTGTGACTGCTACACCCTCCCTGGGGCAGGTAGTTTACATACAATGTAAGGGAGGGAAAGAGGCTGCCTGTGGCTTCTCCTCCCCTTTTGCTCTTGCTGTTTTTGCTATTCATGAACTGTTGCCCTCTGCCATGTGCCACCCTGTCTTGGAGCCAGCCGAGTGCAGACTGAAACCTGCAGGAACTGCAAGCTAAATAAACCTTTCCTTCCTTAATTTTGGGTGTTGGGTCAGCAAAGAGAGAAAAGTACCCACGACACTCCCCTCAAAGTACATTAGCCTTAAAGAGAAAACTGTGTGAATGTTCAAGGCTAAGCGGGGTTATCCACAGTTGCGCTCGCGGGACGCGTCTCTCTGTACGTGAACTAAGCACCGTGCAGCAGTCAGGAGCAGGGGCTTGAACTTCGGCTTTGAAGAGTCCATCTCCTGTCTGCTACATTAGCTTCCCGCCTCTCCCAATCTCAGCGGCATCGTCTGTGAGACAGATACAACAATGGCAAATTCCCTGTGAGTTGTGAGAAATAAATTATATTTTACGGGTAAACCTCTTATCCCAGTGCCTGAAACTTACTAGAACTTTGGGTAATTCAGTTATTATTGCAATGGTAAGACTGGTTTGTACCTTGGAAATCTGGAATTTCCTGTTATGTATCAGTAGAATGCTCAGAGATATGATTTTAAAGGGCATGGAATGATTCATGCTTCCCATTAAAAAGGAGGAAATGTTAGATTATCGCTCCGTGACTCCTGCATGTGCCCTAATTAAATTCTTAAGTCTTTATTCTCAGGAAATCACTTGTATCAAGATAAAGCCGTGATAGCCCTGCTTCTTCTCAGAACGATAACACCGCTGTGGTACCTGCCAAACTCTAGGGCTCCCACTGAAGCTGGTCCACGCCTGGCTGGGGATATAGCCCAGGGGCATAAGTGCTTGCCTGGCAAGCCTGAGGTCATGAGTTCTATTCCCCATACCATAAAAAAAAAAAAAAAAAAAAAAAAAAAAAAAAAAAAAAAAAACACCACAAAATGAGGAAACAGGCTGCCTTTGCTTTCAGCGGCCCTTGGGGTAGGGAGCTAGGCCTGCATGACTTCACTGCAGAAAGCTAGGCCTGGAAGCACATGGCTTCACCAGGTGCGAAGCCTTTCAGCGAAGTGAACGCTGCCTGTCAGAACAAAAAAGGAAAACCAAAAACGGAAACAAGGGCAACATGTTTGCTGAGATTTCTTCATCAAACCCAAGACCACTTAAAATACAAACTGGATAATTTGCAGGGCTGTTTACCACATTTCCCTTATTTTATCAAGAGGAACAACTAGGTTAGCTGGCTGTTTTCTTTTTATTTGACTTGCTGTGATATGAGGGTGATGGTCTGAGAGATGCCAGGAAAACCGGCCAGGCAGCTTCCCCCGGGGGTCCCGAGGTGGGTCAGAGATGAGTGTTGTGTGGGACAGCCGATGGAGCGGGGAGCCCACCCCCAAGGCGGGCCCTGTCTTCAGATTGCTGAGACCCGGAGGAGTGGACAGACAGGATGCTCGGGCCCTCCCTCAGGCAAAGCTTCTTAAGCAGAGCCTGTTCTCTGCCTCTGTCCGCGGGCGGGAGATCCCTGATTCTTCCGCCTGGAGCGCAGACCTCTGCAGGGCCCTACCCCTGGGTGTGGGGCCGCGTCTGGGCCCGTCTGGTTCTGGTTCTGAGGCTTCAGCTCCTGGGACCCAGCCGCGTCCGCGGGCCCTGCCCGCACCGCAGGCCCAAGCGCAGAGAGCCCAGGGCCGCGGGCAGAAACTGGGCGACAGTAACCTTTTCTCCTTCGCGCCTGTTTTCTCTGGGGTCTGTCACAGCCGCGGAAAGCCGATGGGGGTATATCTCTACCACTGGAGAAAAGGGCAGAGGTGCCCAGGATGAAAAGGCAGAGACCACGGAGTTAGGACTCGGAGCTGCTGTACCTCCTCTGCAGGAGGCTATGCAGGGTTTGTGAAGTGCTGACATGGTTACTCCGTTCCGTTCTAGGAATTTCAGATCCTGGCTATGCGGGGGACCAGAGCTAAAGGAACCAAAAGGCGACCGTGCACAGCCATCTAACCGTTAAGATGGCACATAGGACATGGTTCTGGGGTCACAGGCCGCCTAGGAGCGGCCCAGCTCTGCCTGTCGGTTTAGAGGCCCTTAGCCTCTGGGGGATGGGGTTTCTACCTGTGAAATGGGGGCGGGGGCTCGGCTGCCTCTGTCATCGCTGCCATCTGCAGAACGGTGATGTGTCAGCAGCTGAGGAGATATTTCATTTTGAGACCGTATTTGATCAAACTAGAAAAAGCAGAGGAGAAACGTCACTTTGGCATTCTCACATCTTAAAATGTTATACACCGTCCTCTGGTTCTTTAACAAAAAAGAAAGTCACAGAATTAAAATAAATTGGGTTCAAAACTCCAAATTTTGATACACTACCCTCTAGTGGTGACTGGAATGTACTTTTTTTTTTTAAGAGTAGAAAAAAATTATTGAAAGAAAGAAAGCCCTGTGTAAGGAGGACAGAGGGTGAAGGGTGCCCTGGAAAGTGGGCTGCCTGCTGACCCTGCCTCTCAAGGGTGTTCTATTGAGCAAAGCCACACAGTGAGGGATGGACAAGGGCTTTCCCGGAAGGAAGAGCAGAACCCTCAGCTCTGAACACACTTCCAGGGGTAACAAAAATACGTTCCAAGAAGTCGTGTTGTGGCCTACAAACTGTCTTTACAAAGCAAATCTGGTGTGGGTCCCACTAAGAGGAGTCTAGCACGTTTGTCCCTGCCTCCATCCGCATGGTCAGTTGGAGTTAGGCGGGAGGGGGTGGGTTATGGAGATTTGGTCCCCACCTTCGGTGACTGAGGCCATTTAGAATATCAGTGTTATCCCCAGAGGAAGTATGTGGGTGTAATAACCCACTTTTTCTTCAAGCCTGGCCTTCAGTAAATGCGCCTCTGGCCACAGCTGTCTTCTGTGCAGAGGGGCCAGCCCTGTCTGGCCGCCTGTAATGTTTATAACTAATTTAGTTGTCTACAATATTCCTCTCTCTGAAGAGCTATTCCTGACTGTGGTTAGGGGAGAGGGGGTGTAGTTTTCCTCTAGACACTTCAAGCTGAGAAGGGTCAGTGTAGGGGAGACCACGGTCAGGGGCCTTCTCCAGGGAGCTGCTCTAAGCGGCCTCAGATAGAACTTCTCACAGCTAAAACTGAGAGACTTGTGACAAAATATCAGACTCCATCAGTAGAGGGCTCTAAGAGCCAGTGGGTTGCAACTGCTGTTCCAGTCCCTTAGGAACAGTTCCTAGACTTGGCCCCTTCTCCAATCTGCCTTTCCATTCTAGTGCCCATGCTTTGGATTATACATGCTCTAATTTCTCGGAAAATTTGCTTATTCTTGCCTAGAGACTGAAAAACTCCCAATGATCATACAGATGGAACCAACGACAAATGTGCTAAACTCCCTTTCCTGGGACCCACCAGATCTGCTCTGTAAGGAGAGTTCATAAACCATGATATGACATTTATTTGGAACCTACTTTTTCATTACATCTGAAAGTGTGTTCAGAGCTGAGGGTTTTGCTTTGAATCTCAGTCATTCACCATCCATCGCAAAGTGTGGGCCGCGGAAGTCGTGCCTCCGAATGAAGTGGTCAAGCACAGGGCTGTCTAGAGCCTACTGCACACCAGCTAAGCAAGTTTTGCGTGAGGCCTGAGGATCAACTGGTTCATAGAGTACTCCACTGGGCTTCGTGAAAAAGCTGTTCCAGCTCCCTGCAAGATGCACATGTGGGAGGACACAGATTCAAATTCCCTTTTCTTCATGCCAGGCTAACAGGGGTGGCCAGTGAATACTGCACTCACTGCCCATCGGTTTCAGCATGAGCACCCTGCTCCCTAGTGAGGCACCCAAGACTCGTCCATGGCACACACTCTGTATCTCCAGCCACCAGGCCCCCATGTGCCCGTCCCACCACTGCCGGTGCCACCTCACACATGCAATTCTGCTGAATCCCTGGGAGAGCCTGTGCAACTGAGTCTGCAGTTTTTAAAATAATACTCACTCGTGTAGGTGTGCCTGGCCCCTGGTTCAAATCTGCTTAGAAACATCAGATCATTTGTGGTAATTATCAGTAAAACTGAGAAGGTTAGCAGGACACAAAGCTGAGCTGTGTGGCAGGGTAGAGATTTGTTTTCCAGATGCGTTTAACCTAGTACATCTCCTGGGCCATGATTCCTAAGTCATGCTGATTAACTACCTTACCTACGTGAAAGTAACATGTTTATGATACACAGACAGAGAAAACCCACAGAAACACTACTGACAGCTGTTCTTCCTTCCAGTCATATCATTGCCAAGCTCCTTTCTTCTCTTTTTAAAATTTTTGGGCTGAAGGGCCAGCTTGGCAAGTACAAGGTCCTGAGTTTGATTCCTGGTACCAAAAATAAATAAATTTTTTATTAGTACATATTTACAGTACATAATGATTACATAGTGATGGACATTACATAATACACCTTAACTCCTTTTCCATCCCTTCCCCTGTCCTCCCTCTATCCCCTAATCTCCTTCCCATGTGAGAAAGCTCTATCTCCCTACTTCCTATAACCTAGCTTTTATTTTGCTCTTTACGTTTTGGGTTTCTCAAATAAAAGGAAACGTGATATTTAAGCTTGTGTCTCATTTATTTCATTTACCATGATGGTCTTAACTGCATCCATTTTCCTATGGGTGACACAAGTTTATCCTTCTTTATGGTACTATAGTACTCCATTGTGAGAAACAGACCCAGGAGAAAGATACACAAAGATCAAAATGTCAACTCTTCTTCTGATGAAGGCTTGGTGGGAGAATGTAACTTAGGTGTGTGGCAAAATGGGCTCATTTGTATGCTTGCCACGCCCTAGGTCTTTAGGTACCTGCTGCAGGATGGTTCGGAAGGGCAGGATAGGCACACAGAGCTGGGACTCCTGGCGTGCATTGTTTTGGGCTCAAGATACAAGTCATGTTCTAAAGTAGCCTTTTAGCAGACTAGCACTAAAAAATGAACAACAGTTGTTTGCCTCTAACAAATTCCAGCTGTAGAAATCAGTCCATGTGAGACACTGGTATACAGAAGAAGCAGACTTTATAAGCTCAAACTGTAATTTTAAATACCTGTTCGAGTGATGACTTGCCTGTAGCCAAGAGTTCTTATTACTAGGGTGCAATGTGTTCTGCTCTGGGTCCGCTGGCCTGTGTCCCTCCTCTTGTTTCCTATGAAAGATGTTGTTCTGTTCATATTAACGGGATGACATAGTTAAATAGATTAAGAACTTCAACTATTGAAATAAGCGATTCTTTATTTTTAATGGAATTTTGACTGAGATCATTATAGACACACATAATTGTAAGATGTAAGTACGAGATCCTTGTACTCTTTCCCTACAATTTCCCCCAATGGTGGAATTTTGCAAAACTATAGTAAAGCATTATAATTAGGATATTGACATTAATTTAATACACTGATTCTAGTCATATTTTCTGAGTTTTGCTTGTACTCATTAGAGTGTGTGAGTGTGTGTGTGTGTGTGTGTGTGTGTGTGTGTGTCTTAATTCTTTACAATTGTATCACCTGTGTAGTTCTCTATTAAGGAACAGCAAATTTCAGCGGCCCCACAGTCAAGATACTGATTACAGGACCTTTCGATATAGCAAGGATCTTTTGTATTTTTCTGTTATAACCTGCTCCACCTTTGTACTTCCATAAAGAAGCCTGTCTCTAATCCTTGGCAACTATTAATCTGTGCTCCATTTCTAAAATTGTGCTTTATAGTCTAAGCACTAGTCCATGGTTGGGAAGAGGTCAAAGCCTGCAGTTTGTCCTTTTGTTCTCCTCACATATATTTTTTTAGATCGTGTTTTTAATTTTGATGTTAAATCTAAGAACAATTTGACAAGTCAATTTGAAAATTTGGATTTGAAAATCCAAAGATTTTCCCCTATTTCTTCTAAAACTTTTCATAGTCTATGGTTCATTTTATACAGGCATATTAAACTTAGAACCCTTTTTAATATATCTGTTTTTGCCTATGGATATCAAAATATTCTGGCGTCCTTTGTTGAAAGGCTATCCTTCCTTCACTGAACTGCTTTTATGCCTTCGTCAAAAGCTATTTGGATATTTTTGCACAGGTTTAGGTCTGGATTATCTATTGTGTTGCATCTGTCTATACATCCACCTCTGTTAATTCTGCACTGTTTTGACTACTGTGGCTATATGGTAATCTTTAATATCAGGAAAAGTAATTATTCCCACTTGGTTTCATGGTTTTTCTATATAAATTTTAGAATAAGTTTTTGTCTACAAACACTTGCTGGGATTTTTCTAGGAATTTCTTTAAGTCTGCAGATCAGTTTAGAGATAACTGACATATTAATTATGTACAGTCTTTCCATCCATGAATATAGTATGCCTCTCCATTTAATTAGGTCTCAGATCTCTTTCATCAACATTTTATAATATTCAGCATACAGCTCTTGTGCACATTTTATTAAAGATATGCCTGATTATTTCATTTTATTTGGAGTGATTTAAGGGACATTATGCTTTAAATTTTAATGTCTCCATGTACATTGTTAGTATATAGAAATATGATTTATTTTTATGTGTTAGTCTTATATTTTACAAGCTTACTAAACTGATTTATCAACTTTATGAGTATTTTTGTAGGGTTCCTGGAAGTTTTTATGTAAACAATCTTGTTACCCACCAATAGAAACAGTTTTGATTCTTCCTTTTTAATCTAAATGCCTTTTATTTCTTTGAATTGCCTTATTTCAGTGACTAGAATTTCTTGTACTATGTAGAGCAAGAGGGTAGTGAACGGACATCTTTTCTTTGCCTTGTTACCAATACTAAAGTGAAAATATCCACTATTTCACCATTAAATATGATGGTAACTATAACTTTTTGTGCACTCCTAAAATAATTTCTCATGTAATCCTAACTTGGTGAGCATATTTATCATGAATGGGCATTGGATTTGTCAAATGCTTTTTCTATATTAACTGATATGGTCATGGTTTCTTTAACTGTTGATATGGCGATGTGTATATTGGGTTTTTTTGTTATCATCTCAGATTCCTGAGTTTTTGTGTTTTATTCAATCTGATTCTCTTGTTCACATTGGGTAAATTCTATTCTTGTCTTCAAGTTTATTGATTCTATTCTCTATTAGCTCTAGTATACTACTTAGGCCAACCAAGGAGTATTATATTAAGGATATATTTTTGAGTTAATTTCCATTTGGTTATTTTTATTAACTAATTTTATTTCTTTGTTGAGCTTATCTATTATTTATTTGCTCTAGGAGAATTTCTAATTGATTGTTGCAGCATTTTATGCTGGCTGTTTTAAATACTCCATCAGATAATCCCAACATCTGATTTGTCTTTATGAATGACTACATCAATCGGCTGTTCTCTCTCATTCAGCACGTGACGCTCTTAGTATGATGAATGACTTCCGGTTACACGGTGGACATTCTGTCTGAGATGGAAGGGGCCTCGCTCACCGTTCAGCACACAGTCTTGGCCTGCATTTGCAGCCATGATTCCGATGACAGCTGAGATGTCAGGATGTGATGTTTGGGTCTGCTGGGCTGCATAGTGCTCTTCAGCTCCCGCTGGTTCTTGGTGATGTCTGAGAGCTTTGGGGTTCCCCAGGCCTGGTCTCAGTGTCTCTGGAGGTGGGAGCTTTCGGTCCAGGAACAGAGAGACAGAGCTCTGTCCCCAGATGCCCTCAGTCATGCTGCTTACCTATGGTATTGACCTTCCTTCATGTGCCAGACAGGCTCTTTTTTTTTTTTAGTGTAGGGAAGCAATGAGCCAATGAGACCTCTCTCTCTACTGGCTCAGGGGTCCAGATCACCTCCTTCATCCAGTGGGGGCTGCAGCACAGGTACTATAGGGGTCCTCAAGTCCTCAGGTCTGGAACCATCTCGCCTCCTTCTCACTCTTCTTTCACTGACTTGAGCGTTCCCAGGGCTTATAGTTAGAGCAGGAGCAGGGAGGGCCTCATCCTTTGGTCCTGGCTGGGAATTCATCTAATTCATCTTAACAAAGGAGGGAGGGGCCTGGCTAATTTGGCTCCTTTCTCTTCAGCAGCTCCTTTCCTTCTCTCCCGGAAACCTCTCTTCTCAGGTCTCTTCCCAGCCCTGTCCCATCTGCTCTGGGACAATTTTGGCATGATTTTTACACAATGAAAAATTACTAGCAGAAAATTCGGAAGCATAAAACAGGACAGACTTCATGTTATGTTAAACACAAAAGAAGCTACACAATAGGGAGGTTTAAGTTTGCAGGTTTTTCTTTGTGCTATTAGATATAAGAAAAAATGTAAGACTCATCTAATTTTCATGACAGGTGGGACTTATATATTTCAACATTCTTAGGGGTCGTTGGTACTTAACACGGATCAAAGTGGAACAAAATACAATCCTCAAGGCACAATTTCAGAAAGCTAGTAAGTAAGTGTGTTGTTTCCTGGTAGTGATTTTTGAAGTGTAGTAGTAGGAGAAGTTTAGTATCTCTCTATCTTGAAAACGTTGTATTATCTTTAAAGGATGGATTCTAAAATTATCATTGCTTTGTTATGTTTTTAGTAATTATATTACAACTTCTGATCTTTCAAAAATAATAAAGAAAATATTAAGACTTTTAGGTTTGATTACAATCAAGACTGGAGAATACTGTTTTGGGGGATGAAATGACACTAACCCCATCTTCCTGTGGGACTGACCATTCGCCAGGCTGTGACTGTGCAGGATCTTGTCCATGAGTCTGAACTGTGGAGTCTGTTTTACAAGTTTCATTATAGACGTGGACTCAGTATGTGTCTCTGACTGAGATTCTCCTCCAATGCTCTGACTGTGTTCTTCCAAGATCACACACTCAGCCCTGGACTGTTAAAATGTGACAGGCGTCATGCACCTATCCTGCCTTGTCAACCCCGCTCTATCATGGCAGAGGTATCCCATACCATGCTACCGTTATCAAGCCTTTCAAATACCCATCCCACCTGTCAAGCAACTGTTTAATGCTTAAAAGATTTAAGAGCTGGAAATAGATTATCAGATGGCTTATGTCTTCATTAATCTTGTTTATTTCCTTGTATCTCTATACAGCTAGGAGACGGTTTAATTAGGTTGGAGTCATATGTAAGATGGAGCAAAGTTCAGAACTTCTCCACCCATTTCATCCCTTTACACCTTCTCTCTTTACGCCTCATGAGTTTTGTTAGTTTCTTTTGCTGCTTTTTAAAATAATATGCCTAGAGACACAACATCCATAGCAGTCAATACCAGCAAAAGAATTTGTTCGTTTGTGCCATCACTATCATGACTTCACTGTAGCCCGCCCTGCTTTCTCTAGCGTGCCATTTTATTGCTTGTTGTCCTTTTACTCGGCCCAAGCTTGCCCTGCAGAGCTAGTTTCTTCCCCACTCTTCACTTTTACTTTCTCAAATAGACTTGGCCACTGCTTTTAAAACTTGTTGATTTAATAGGATAAAAATGTTCAATCTACTTTAATCTACAACTTAACTCTTACAGTCTCCACTTTTTCCTGCTTTGGGAGCACTCATTCTATTTTTATAGGGCACTCATTGTAGTAGCCTACACTCTAGGAAAAAGTGCAAATGTTTTCCCTCAGCATGTGGACAATGTTAAAGACATATATGGAAAGGTAAAGAATTTTCCTGTGGCTTACAGTGTACACTTTTGCTGTGTGGGCCTCTGAAGTCTAAAGGAAATAAAAGAGGAGACAGGTCTTTTGTGCAGAGGAATAAAAAAGGTGTAAAGGTATCTCTGGAGGTGAAGGAATAACTGAGACAATTTACAAATGAGAATGACCTCACCCTGGGGACTTATCGGAAAAGTTATTATCCCATAACACGCAGCTGCCAGTGAATTAGGGAGAAAAGAACCATTTGCAAGACACTGTTAAAGGGCCACGAGCCACCATGGCTTGGACTCCTTACCAGTTATGACATAAATCATCTTGTGAGTAAGAATTTTCCATTACTCATAAGGCAGATCTTGCAGCCTGTGCTAGACAGGACTCCAGCCAGCACAACACTCCACCGTGACACTGTGTCCTCTTTCCATCCGGTGACATCCATGCACGCACCTCTCCACAATGCCACTGGATGTCTGAAAAACCAAGTTTCTAGTGCAGGACAGTGGTCAGTCGCACCCACATTTAGCATGTATCCGGTCCATTCTGAAGGTGGAAATGCATCTAGGCTTTGCCCAGGTGGAAGGAGGTACCAACCATCAGGATCACCTTCACTCTTACAGGACAGGGACACAAGCAGTGGTGGTCTCTGGGATTGCCTGAGAGCCTAAACAGGCTCTGGGTCAGAAAGGACAGAAAGGAAAATTAGACGGTAAGTGGAAGAGGAAGGAGATCAGAATGGACCTAACGAAGCCCCACTTTATGAAATGAAAATGGTGAACTTTAGTGTTTCCTTAGGCAACAAGGTAACAGCTCCGGATACTGACTGTTGGGTCATCGGTGGACCTTGGATCTCACGGATTTTGTACCAACTCCAGTGTGAGTCTAGCTTGACCTTTGCCATTTGTAGTATTTCTATTTCCCCGGGGATATGACAGATTTCTAATTGTTCTCCTTTGCTGTTAGAAGTGGAGACCTAAGAGAAGACCCCAGTTCTTTCCCTTCCTCTCTTCCACCCTGCTGTCTGCTGGAGCTGTCATGCCGGGAGCTGCTGGCGCTCAGTGAGGTGGGGAAGAAGCTCAGAAGCGTGTGATAAATTGAAGCTCCAGCAATAATGAGCCATTCTGTTAACCTGCTCTGAAATGACCCTATTTTCAGCTTTTGAGAGACAATAGATCTTTCCTATTTTTTAAACCTATTTTAGTTGGCTTCTCTGTTATTTACAGGCAAAAGCATATCAAACACATGAGTACTACAATGGGAAAATAAGAAAATATTTTGCATCATATCACTCATTTTGGATTCATGATCATCTTACGTAATATTGTTTTTCTTTCTGTACATATTTGCATCTCCTTCCAGATGTTCCTGAAATTGCAGAGACCACCTGTTGTGGAAGAATCTGTCTGTAATTATCGAGTAATTTTTTCATTTAACGTGGTCAATATGGGGAATTAAACAGAGGAAAGGATTCCCTATTAGAATCTGAATTCATAAAATTTTATAAAAGACAAATTAAAAATGTAAATTCAAATCTAAAGCCAAAAGAAGAAGTACTCATTTTCAGAAATGGAAAACAAACTCAAAAGCAGAGATGAGCTGATCACAGGTATTGTAAGTATCATAAGATGCAAGGACAGGCCCTGGTGGCTGGGGTGGGAATTTGGAGCCTGTGCAGAGAGAGCTGTCCAGGAGGCAGGTCCCATTTTTACAGAGAAATGGAGTGGAGAGACTTGCTTGGTGCTGGGAAAACTACCCCGACTAGTTGGAGAAGCCACGAGAAAGTTGGCTGCATGTCTAAGGTTGACATTAGAAAAGAAAAATAACCCTAGAAATTTGAATCCATCAATTTCATACCATCTCTATGGAGCCCAAACTCCTAGTTGAGAAATCAACATAAAGATGGATGCAAATGAGTGAAACTCACAAAATCCCAGAAGCAAAGTCAAAGTACCTGCCCCCACACTATTTCTACAGTTCAGATAACCCAGAGCAGGCATTAGAATCAGTCTCTACCGAAGGTAGCCTCTAACCAAAGATTCAGATTATGTCAGGAAGTGACATTCCGAGGTACAGAGTGAGATGATAGAGCAGAAGGGGGTCTTTTCACACTAAGGAAGAAATAATAGAATTACCTAAAAGGGTCTTTAAAATTATTATTTTAAAATGTTTAAGCAGGTAGAAAAAATAGAAAAGATAAAGCAAACACAAAACTATAAAGAGATTTGAGACATGGAAGCCAATATACTGGAAATCTTAAAATGAAAACTATAAGTCATTGACAAAAAAAATTAACTGGTTGAATAACACATACACAGATGAAGAAAAAATATGTATACTGGAATACAGAGCCAGGATAATGACCTAGAATGCAGAACAGAGAAATAAAAACACGGGGCATTAAGACATTGAATCCAGGAACCCTAATTTGTGTCTCTGATAGGAGTTTAAGAGGAGGGAGTATAGAATGTCTAATATTAAAAGAGAAAATGGCTAAGAATTTCCCAGAATTGGGGACAAAAATGTCAGTCCTAAGATTATACTTCCCCAAGATCCAAAGCAGAGAAACAGAAAAAAGTTCACATTTAGAATCATTGTTGTAAAACTGTAGATACTAAAGACAAGTAAAAAATCAAAACATACCAGAAATCACAAGACATTCCTCTGAAGAAATGACAGCTAGATGGACAGAAGACTTTTATCTGGTAATAATTGCTAATTTTTAGTGAGTGATTGTTGTGGGCCAGACAGTAATTTACCGTCTCTCATTTAATGTTCACACCAATCTCCTGGGGAGGGTACTGCCGCTATCCTCATTTCCCAGGTATAAACGGAATGATGACAGGAGGCAACAGAATGATGCGCCAGCAGCGGTGAGGCTTAAGCGAGCCTTTCTATAACCATCCCTGCCAGACTTGCTCCAGGACTGTAGCTGGGAGTCGTTTATTTCTTTCATGAATGATAAACATAATAACCTACAAACATTTAAAGAATGGAATAACCATGCGCAACATATATTATATGTGAGCACACAAGCAGTGTTCTATTATTATGAACTCCCAGAGTTCCACATAGGGCTTCGTATGTGCAGGGAGAAGGGTGGAGACTGATGGAGAAGGTAACACTTTTAACCAGATTGTTTTGTTTGTCACCGTCCCCGCAGGTCGGGTTTTAGAAGCTATGGGATAAGTCATGCAGGTGAAGCTGGGCAGTGAGTCCCTTCCCACATTCCTGTAGCACAAACCGTAGTCCCCTTTGTCGGGGAAGCATTTGGAAGCAAAGTCCTCTAATGCAGGAGCTGCTCCTGCACATATGCAATAGCTGCGGAATAAGCAGCGCGAGGAAGCAACCCTGCACTTGGAGCAAGGAAGCCCCGCCCCACCTAGGGCTGAAATGAGAAAAGCGGCGAGGCAGCAGCAGAGCTCAGGAGTAGCAGCAGCAGAGCTCAGCAGTAGCAGCGGCAGAGCTCAGGAGTAGCGGTCTGTGGCATTCTGCGCCCCAGAGGGAGCCACACAGATACAGCAGCTGCTGCTGAAGATGCCTCCTAAAGAGAGCAGGATAGTTGTAAGGTAGACTCCTGGCTTTATCCTGTGCTTGCTCTGCAGTCTTCCTTCAAAGCCTTCCCTTCCCTAAAAGGGACGAGCAGCTGAAGGCAAAGGAGCCTGGGAAATGTAGGACAGAGAAGGGACATGAGAGCAGTCACGAGGTGGGTAGAATGATGTATTCCAGAGCCGCGCTGCCAGCGCTCTTCTTACAGCCATAGATGTTTCCAGTGTCACAGGCTTGCTTAGTATCAACCCTGTCTTCCACTTCTTCCACCTACCTGATTTCTTCCACTGTAGCTTGAAACAGGTACACAGTTTTGTGAGTGGCTGAACTGAATTCTCTTGTCGTGGGAAGACAGGGTCTCCTCCCAGTGAGAGATCTACAGATGGGACTTCCATCGAGACCACCCTTCTACTGAACTTTCTCGAATACAAATGTCCTCCCAAATCTGCCATGCCTAGAAGCTAACAGTGGAGTGTAAAAATAGCTCTCGCTGTCAGCATGGTGTTTCTTATTTGTATTCTAAGCAAAATCACTTAGGCAGATACAGAAAGCCCTTCTTATTTGCATTTATTTTACCCACAGAAAATGCACAGTTCACATGACTGCTCTGCTTCAAAGAAATAATCAAAATGCCAATTGCTTGAGCTGTGAAGATAAGAACCCAGAAAACCTTGTAGGATAAGGAGGGAAACTGGGGCATATTTCAAACATAAATGAAAGATGCTTTTGCTATGGCTATGTCCAACTTTTATCTCCAAAGCACACATAGGAAAGAATTTTGAAAGACATATAGTTCATAGAAATCTTGTCCTTTCTGAAATGCTGCTTTTGACCATGAGGCTCAGAAAAGCCTCCAATGTCCAATGTCAAGCCTCTGTTTTCATTTGGAGCATATAGCCAGAATCTAGAATATGGTTATGCATGGATTAGCATTGAGCAATACCTGGTAATCATCTTTACTTACATTCAAAAGAAGAGCTTTACAATGAAAGATATGCTATTAATCAAATGAAAGGACTATTATTTTTCATTTAAAATCAATCATTGGCTATAACATTGTTTTCACCAAAATATTTATCTTTTTATCTTTTCTTAGCTTTGATCGAGGCTCATTACTTACCAAAAGTATCATAGTGTTAATACTGATGGACATTTCTGATAAGAGAAAATATATGATTTCCAGTGGCATTGTTGTTAATTGTTAGCTAAGCTGGCCAGGACTGAGGTAGATTTTATAAAGAACTTTAGCACTATCGATAGCCTTTGATTTTGACTTTTAAAACTGCTTATGTACATCTTGCCTACTTAATGTTTAGAGCATATTTTGTATCAGCTAATCAGTTGCATACGAAAGTCTTCTGAAGTGTGTGTGTGTGTGTGTGTGTGTATGAGAGAGAGAGAGAGAGAGAGAGAGAGAGAGAGAGAGAGTCTGTGTGTTGGTAGTGTTTTTCATAAAGAACATTAGCACCCTCTTCTGGACAACTTTTGAGACTGTAATGAAAATATCCTGACAATCTTTTCCCATTTCCTGACAATGAACAGTCTGAATATTCATGAAATTTGCTCCTGATTACAGCACAAACCCCGAGTAATTTAATTATACTGTATATTTCAGAAACACTGATAAGTGCTAGAGTCAAAAACATTTCACTGCTAAATGTCACCCGCTGAGAACATGTGCTTGGCTTATGAAAATGGAAAAAGATGCTTTTTGTACATTTGTCAGAGCAGGGGTCCCCAGTGCCTCTTGAGCATGCAGAGCAACATGAACAGGAAGGAGCACAGGGTCAGACATGGAGAACAGATGCACACATTCTTCCCCCGACTCTCAGTGCTTGGAGAAAGGATGTGTCACCTCACACGCCTCTGTTAAACTGCATTCCTTTGCAAAACTAGGTAGCTTTTAAATGAGATTGCCGGTGTCCCTCGGATATTCCTGCGATGGACATCCTGAGGCTACAAGTGGGATTCCACGTGACAGACACAGGGCTGCTGACAAAGATGTGGTTGTTCTTGTGGGATGGATGGGGATTGAGCCACTCTTTTATTCTAGGGATGTTTACTGAGTAGCTATTATGGCGTTCATTAAACCTAGCGCTGTTCTAGGCCCAGGGAGTACAGGGAACAGATTTCAGTCCCTGACCTCATTGAGATTGTTTCTAAGAGGAGAGACAGTTTTAATGCAGAAGTAAACACATAATATGCTAACATGTGGTAACAAATTCTATGTAGAAAAATGAATCAGAGTGAAGCATGGGTATTTTATACCCAGTGTTCATAAAAGTCTTCATTAATAAACAATGACATTTGATTATTTCTCCTCCACCCCGGTACCGGGAATCGAACTCATGACCTCGGGCTTGCCAGGTAGGCTCTGTGCCACTGAGCTAAATCCTCGGCCCCAACAATGACATTTGAGTGGAGACCTGAAGTAGGTAAAATTTTACACCCTGTGGCTATTGAGAGAAAGATCATTTCAGGTGGAAGCCACTTGGTCCAGGCACTTAGTTTGATGTGGGTACTTCCAATGGTGTAAAAAGGCTCAACATGGGAACTTACTTTTGAATAAAACACTTGATTACAGTTCTATGTACAGTCATGCATAGCAAAACAGTGGGACGGTCCACAAGATTGCGTATATGCTGATGGTCATGTAAGATTATAGGGAAGCTGAAAAACTGTGGGCTGGTGATGTCATAGCCATCGAAACATGACACTGCATTTCACTGCTCCTGAGTTGTGCTGATGCTGGTGTAGACAAACCTATTCTCTGTTAGTCGTATAAAATATAGCACATACAATTACATACACCACACAGTGCTGGATAATGATGATAAACAGTATGCTACTTGTTCTTGCATCTACTCTACTATAATTTCGTTGTATTTTACAGTATAGTGTACTTATAAAACTAGTTTTCTGGAAAACAGTTTGCTACATTCCTAGGCTTATGTAAGTACTTTGATATTCTCCCAGAAGACCCCCAACAGTGCATTTCTCAGAACCATCCCCATTAAGTGATCTGTGTCAGTTAGAGAAATAGACAAATGACTTAAAAATATCTGAGGCATTTTTTTCACCTACAAAATGGGATACCTACCATTTTCTTTTTATAAGAAGACTTGTCTTTTATGGGAAAGATGAGTGACATTGTTTTAAATTTAATAAATGTTGGCTATTATAAAGAAAAATGCATATCACAAACATTAGAATTTTCTGTAATAACATTTAAATATGAAATGGACCAGGAGTGTTGGACTGAAATAGTCTTCTAAATAGCTGAAGTTTATAACTTGAGCAGAAATGTTTCTTTTTCTGTGTAATCCCACACCATACTGTTTTTTCTTTATGAACCTTGGGTTTTCCAAACTGAAGAAATAAAATTATATTGGAAGTTTTCAATCTGAAACCTCTAAAACTATGAGCACTCCTCTCTCTCTGTTTTAAATCCCTGGATGAAACTTTAGCTTCACTTCTGGAAAGGACAGTGAGGGTCTCAAATGTGAAGGAAGGGTTCAATGACGAGACATGTAGTTCAGTGATTAAAGCTTCTGCCTACAATGTGTGGTGACCTGGCCAGGGCACTATCCTGGAAGGTTGCTCAATTTACACAAGAGCAGTCCTTTCCTTAACCTCCTGTCTTCTTGAAATATGCTCAAGGGGCTTCCTCATCCATAGCTAATATGAACTCTTGAACTGTTACTGGTCTCCTTCGACAGGATTAACATTTCTTCCCAGCCCTTGCTCTCTAAATGCCATTGCCTTTCTTTCTGCATCGTGAGGAAAAAACATTTTCCAAGCTCATTCAGGGTTCCAGCTAAACGCAATGAGAGGAGCTGTCAGAACACTGGGGTGGAACATTCCTGACTAAGGAGGAGCAAGCAGTGGAGGAAGGGGTCATCTAGGGCCATGTCTATCATGGGGAGAATGTGTGTACAAGGGGAAGCAGGGAGTCAGGAAGTCACATGGATTCTTTCTCCATGTATGAACTATACCACACAGGCTGCCTCACTCAGCCTTATATGACTGTCAAGCCGGTTTAAACAGAACCATCAGAGCACTGCTTTTGTCTTACATATTTGAGAGGTGAATGGATCATGGAGGTCCTACAACTAGCATGTGGCTAGGGAATGGGACCTAGTTGGAGACAGGTCACTAGGGCTGTGACCTAGAAGGTGTATTCTTGTCCCCCTGTGTGCCTTTCTTCTCTGCTTCCTGGCTGCCATGGGTTGAACTGCTCTCTTCCTCCATCTCATTTCTGCCTTGGAGCCAGCCAGCCATGGACTAAAACCATAAGCCAAGGTGAACCTCTCCTTCTTTACGTTCTGGGTGTCAGGTATTTTGTTCCAGCAATGGAAAAGTGACTAATACAGCAACCTTGCCCTTAAGGACTGTTAAATAGTAGTTCTAGCAAAGACTTCTCTAAGAAATGTCTTAACTAATATTAAAATCTCCATCATTTTCCTTGCCAAATTTATCAAAAACTCTAAGAACCTGTTACTACTGATTCTGCAACCTACTACTTGTTGACTTTGGACAAGTTTTTTTTTTTTTTTAACACTTGTGAATGTTAGACTCCATCTGTAAAATGAGATGGTCATAGTTACTCTGCAGGGTTTCTGTGACATACTGTGGTGTTCAGACCTGGTAGCAATTATGGTCAAGATAAAGGTGAAGCGTGAAGTTTCCAAGCTGCATTGGAGTTACTTAGATTTCAAGGTGCTTTCTAGCTGGGAGAGAGTATGCCAGTTTGGGTATGCTACAGCCAGGTGTAAAACAAAATATAATGAATGAATATGGAAAAATTAAAGAGTGAGAAGTAGTTTAGATGTTCCATTGTTAGAATATTGGGAAAAATGATCATACTGATGGCAATCAGTGCTTACCTATTTTTCCTAAAGTTGTTTCATGTCTTCTTTTAGTTTCTTCTCATGGAATTCTTACTGGGAACAAATCTACCATAGTGGAATCTTGTTGAGGTAGTGACAACATAGGACATGGGAAATGGGTGCACTACAACATTTGAATTGAGACCACAATCCATTGTGTTAAGGAATGGTAACATATTTTGCATTCTGAAATCTGCACATGCTCAAGGGACACTAGATGGCTGTGTTAACTGTTTCTCCTGACTGCTATCATGTGAACATTGGAACAAATGCCATGTTGATGAGAGCTAGTGTTGTGTTTGCAAATTGGAGGTAAGGTTGAAGTTCAATTATTAGCAGAGTATTAGTGACTCAATTTTTCAGTCTCAGTATGCTTTGTTCCTATCCCTGTGTAAAAGGTGTTCAGTTGCTTTCAAATGAAATATATATGGGAAAGTAAGTTGCCTCCAATTCTGAGTCCACAAACAAAAATAAAAAAGCATAACTCTTGAAAAAAATCTACTTAACACACTCTAAGATTATTAAATTTGACCCTTACATGTCAATTAACAGTTCAGGGATTACAAGATGCAAAAGAATAGATTGTCTGTGAGAATATATTCAAACATGTTTATAATTAGTGACATGGGAAATCAGAAAACAAAAATATTTTCAGCTATCAAACTGAATAATAATGCAAAATATATGATAAATCTCAGTGGTTGAAGCTATGGGGAAATGGCTACTCTTATACAAGATGGTGATAGCATAAACTTTTTAAAGGAAAAATTGTGATATTCATAAATATTTGAAAATTGACCTCTGTCTCAAGAATTCCAGTGGTAAGTTTTATTAATATTTTAACATAAATCCCCAAGCAAGGGTATTTATTGTAGCTCATCACAACAATAGCAGCTTAAGTGAAAGTAACATAAGTGACTACTTGAAAGGAATCCTAAGTAGGACATAAACACATATGATGAAATAGCATTTTGTAATGTGCTATAATAGCATCAACTCTTTTCTGGCTTGAATTTCTTTTTCATCTAGTGCTTGTATGTCTTGCTTCAGGGGAGGCATGGCACAGCAGAATGCAAATAAGAACTAAAGAAAGAGTGCTTAGTTTTTGAATTTCACAAACCTAGACCCTGACATAAACAAAATATTTGGAAACATGTGCAGTGAATAAGAGAAACGTGTCTGCCTGCTTCCAGAGATAAAAATGTCCTGGGGTTGGAGATGGGAAGGCGTTAGGAGGAAATGTGCATGTGCCCCAGAAAAGAGCCTTTGATTTCAGGCAGAATGAGGTGAGGGGTGATGAAAACATTATTTTGCTGATTCTGATCAAAAGGACAATTTGCTACTTGGTTAGAAATCTAGAGAATGACATGACCCCCAGTTTTGCCCACATCCTAACCTAAACTGAAAGAGTAGAGTAGGAATAGTAG
Organism: Chinchilla lanigera; assembly: GCF_000276665.1. Taxonomy (NCBI): domain Eukaryota; kingdom Metazoa; phylum Chordata; class Mammalia; order Rodentia; family Chinchillidae; genus Chinchilla; species Chinchilla lanigera. Next base: position 2,603,371 of record NW_004955517.1, on the reverse strand, counting down.
TATGTAGTATGATCAAAAGATGGATCTGAGACAGTTTCCAAGATTGTCGCTCAATTCAAGCATGGCACAGAAATCCTATGCAACTTAGAGAGACATAGATGTTTAAGAAGATTGAGAGGACCTGGAGTGGAAGCCAGTGATGATCAGTGGGGCTCTATGTGGACCAGTGATTGAGGACAGATATGACATATTGCCCTCCACATCTGTCCATATGAAAAGACAACCACCAAGGATTAGATGCCAGACCCCCTGCCTGTGCCTTGGGTTGTACATGAGTTGTGCCTCAGTCTCCTTCCATATTTCTGGAACACAAACTCAACAGCTGCAATCTTAAAGGAAGAAAGGTTTATTTTTGCTCACAGTTTGTAGAGGTTTCAGTTACATAGCCAACTGGCTCCAAGTCAGGGTAGCAGGGCAAAGAGGCATGGCAGAAGAAAAGCTGTTCACCTCATGTGGGAAGTAGCTGAAGCTGGAGATCGATTACACAGGCAGGGCTGGAGCAAGACCAGCCCTGAGAACAAGAAGCCCCTGAGGTGAGCCACGCAAACAAGCTAACAGGCAGAGGTGTGTCGTGTGACATCAATCCGCCGAGTATATAAACTCTCTGCAGTTGTTGGGCAGTTCCCTTTTCTCCCATCAGGAGAGAGGACTCTACCCGACCTCAGCATTCTGTTTTCTGACTCAGGTCTTTATTTCTTCATCCTCCACCATCTGACTCCCTGGAATTTCAAGAGTTGCACTGGACATAGCAACCTCATGGCAACCAGGAATCAGAGAGAGAGAGAGAGATCAAGGGAGGAGCCAGAACGGGAGATACACCCTTGTGGGTCACACCCACAGTGACCCCCACTCACAACCAGACCCCACCTCCTAAGATCAAGTCAGCTATAATACACTCCATAATCCAGTCAGCGTCAAGAAGCCCTGCCTGTGAGTGCATGAGGCTCTAGGGAGACATCCTGATATGAACCATTACATTCAACCCCTGACTCCCAAAGACTCATGTGAATCTTTTTATGCAAAATGCATTTAATCCATCCCTAAGGGTAATGACAGTCCTAAAAATTCCAGCACTGCTAAAATGTCCAAGTCCAAAGTCTCCTCTGAGACATAGGCAAACTCTCAGCTGTGGGCCCCTGTAATATCAAAAAGAAGTTAAATACTGATGACACACAATGACATAGGATAAACATTCTTATTCCCAAAGGGAGAAAATAGTTGGATAGAAAGAAATCAAACCAAAGCAATAACACAACCTACAATTAAATCCTGTAGCTCCACATCCAGCACCCAGGGCAAGCTGTTTGAGGTATGAGTTCCAATGGCTTTGGACAGCCCCATTACTATGCCACTGCCAGTGGTTGTATCCCTCATGGTTTCTCTCTTGAGCTTCCTTTGCTTGCTACTTGCAGCTTCTCTCAGACACTGCATGTTCCTGGGTTCTCCAGCTTCCTGGAGTCTACTGTACTTTTGGCTTCATCCTCGCAGCTTCATGCATTAACTTCTTAGGAGCACACTATTTTGTCCCAGCAACAAAGAAGTAACTAAGAAAAAAAAATACAAGGTCTAGAGTATACCTGCCAATAGAGTCCTTGTTCTCAATTGAAACTTCCTGAACTTGGTCTTTGCTGGTTGAATTACTGTCAGCAATTCTAGAATTCTGAGCTCTGACCAGAATCTTTTATCAAGAAGGCACCTTTCAGGCCTAGTTAGTCCACCAGTTTGGTTAGCATAGTTCTGAGTACGGCTGAATGGATTTACTGACGACTGAAGACCAACCAATAGGCTTGTAGCCTGATTGGAATAAAGAGGGAAAGAGATACTGCTGCTTCTTCATTGCTTCCTGCCTGCCCTCTGCCATGCCACACTGCCTTGGAGCCAGCCCACTGTGGACTGGAACCTCTACAAACTGTGAGCTAAAAAGAAACCTTTCCTCCTTTAGTTTGTAGGTATTGGGTATTTTGTCCCAGCAACAAAGAAGTAACTAAGAAAAAAAAAAATACGTGGTCTGGAGTATACCTGGCAACAGAGTCCCTGTTCTCAACTGAAATCTCCTGAACTCGGTCTCTGCTGGTTGCACTGCTGTCAGCATTCTAGAGTGCTGAGCTCTGACCAGAATCTTTTATCAACCTCAGCCTTGAGCACTCTAGGACTGCTTTGCCAACCAGCACCTCCGCACCTCTCCAAGCTCCTCCCAAGAACCAGTCCCAAAGGTTTCTGAGCCACACGGTTGGTTAGCATAGCAGAAACGACCCCGTTCCTGGCACCCAAATCTGTCTTAGTCAGTTTTTCTTATTGCTGGAACAAAACACCCAACTCAAAGGAGGAAATGCTTATTCTGTTTTGCAGTTTGTAGACGTTTCAGCCATAGTTTGCTGGCCGTCTCGTGACAGCCAGAAAAGTGTGAGAGACAGAGAGAAAGGAGAAAGAGAAGTCAGGCAGGGAGCTGGATAAGAGTTGCACCTTTCCAGGTCACACTTGGAGTACCTACTTCTTCCAAGCAGTCAGATCCCACCTTCTAAGAGCAAGTCAGCAATAAGTCTCCATTACCTTCCAAAGGCCCCATCTATGGGCACAGGAGACTTTGCTGGGTAGGGGGACATCTATATATAAACCACAGCAAACCCATAAAACTCAGACAACCGCCATGCAGGATAACCTTGAATTGGGAGAGGTGAAGTTCTGACCAAATAAAATGAAGTTGAGTAAAACAAAATGAAAGGCAATTAAGTGCCTTCAGTACACGTGTTAGTGAAATGAGATAATCTCTCATTTCACATGTGATGGAGTAATGTATACCTATTAAAAATAATGAGGCAAGTAGCTGTGCTCTGATATAAAAATTCTGCAAGATAAATTTTAAATTAAAAAGGTCAAGTAAAGAACAATTTGAATAGTTTGCATTATATTTGAATAAAAATGTTATATGTTCTAAATGTTTTGAGGTTATTGATGACAAAAGCTATGATCTTCAGAGATTTAGACTTTTTCTTTCATACTCACTTATATAAAGATTTCTTTTAAATCAGGATAATGCATTACTTTTATAATACATAGTAAAATGTCATTTTTGTCATTATAGTATGCTTTTATGATCCCTTGCATTGAATTAGAATTCAACTTAAGTAGCATTTATTTAAATAGTTTCAGAAGAAAACAACGAAAACATGTAACTCATATACCTTTGGGGTACAGCATAAAACTGCCCAAGAGAATTTATTTAGTTTTTCTTTCAGTTTCAAAAAAGTACTAAAATGTGCTTTTAAGTAAGACTTCCCTCCATCATTTCTGTAGAAGTGGACATGTACATTTTTCTCACACCAAAGCTGCAGAGAACTTTCCTAAAAATGACTGGATAGCCAGTACAAGGAGGTATGATGTCAGAAACTAGAAAAGCTCTTGAATTTTGTATATTCTAGCATTTGGTCATGAAGCCAGGAAGCAAACACCAAGAACATCCCTAGAACTTATATGTGCATATAATAATGGATATCTTCAAATTCCTCTGATAGTTGTTTTAAATCACTGAAAAAATTAGTAAGTTCTTTTTTGGAACTGCTTTTAGAGTTTATGACATATTCGTTTGGATATCCTAATTACTGCCACATAATTGCCTTTCAGGGCAAATTTAACAGAAGGCAAACACCATTTATGAACAAGTATGATAAATGAGAAAGTCACTCAACTTAGATAAATTTAGAGTAAAAGATGTAAAGGTAATGTAACTATAAAACAACACGATTGTCCTCCAAGTATGAGGAAAATAATGTCATTTCCTCCCAAAGAAACTCTTGAAAGTTTTAAATAACTGCAGTATCATTTTAACATTTCACTGCCTTCCTAACAAACTGTTTTAACATAATAATTTTAATGAGCAAAACATTGTCTCTCAGTTAAAAGCCTGTCTCACTGATATATAACATTTTATGTATCACATTTGTTTGTAAATATGGAACTACAGGAATTTTAAAGCTGGATAAAACTTTAGATCAGAATTTTTAAAACTTTTAAATCTTAAAAAAACTTTTAAGGACATGAAATCAATTCAACGGTTGCAATCAACATTAAAGAACTTGAAGAGAAAGGATCAGAATACATTGTATGTTATCAGGGTAAATATTATTTTGTTGAATTTTATTTCAGTTATAGTTTTAGCCATGCATTCACTTATTCAGTAAGTCTGCTGGGCACCTCCTAGGTATGTGTTAGGCAGAATATCTCAACATGGGTCTTTCGGTCTTTGACATTTTCTACCCAACGATCTGTCTGTCTATGTATAGTTTTGCATGTGTGTGTGCTCCACGCGGGGTGGGGGTGTTCCTTCTTGTACAGTGCAGCCTGCTTGGTGGCATCCTTGGTTGGGGTGAATTATGTGACACAAAAATTTATATACTGAGATTTCAACCCCCAGGGCCTCATTATTTGACTGAATTTGCAAATAGGATCCTTAAAGAGATAACTAGGTTAGGAAGGAGTCAGTAGGGTAGATCTGAATCCAATATGTATGGTGCCCTTATAAGAAAAAGAGGTTAGGAACAGAGGCAGGGAGGGAGGGAAGGCCAGGCGAGGACACAGGAGAAGTCAGCCACCCACAAGTTGAGAAGAGAGGCCTCAGGAGAAAACAGCCCTCTCCACACCGGGATCTTGGACTTCCCAGTTCCAGAACTGTGAGAAAATAAATGTCTGTGGTTGAAGCCATCGGTGCATAGCACTTTGTTGTAGCAGTTCCAGTGAGGTTCTACCCACTAAATGAGAGCAGCAGCCCTTGCCCAGTTGTGACAAACAAAAATCTCTCCAGACGAAGTTGCTTTTGAGAGCAAAATCACCTTTGGTTGTGACGTTCTGCTCTAGATGTGCACAGCTGTATTAATAACAAGGTAAATGTGAATTTCTTATTGCATATTGACATCAACAATTTTGAAAATCTTCACCTTTGAACCTAGCCATGGTACTCTAAAACATAATGATCGGATGAGAGCAATACCAAGATATTAACCAGTAAGTCTACATATCCTGGAGAGACAGAACCCGAAGCTATAGATCACTTTAGTTAAATGATCATTTACTATATTCACTGTGTTAGGTGAAGAAGTGAGATTAAGAACTCAGGACATGGGGTCTTAGTTCAGGGATTTATCAGTGGAGTACTGCTCGGAAAGAGCTGTCAGCTCAAGCTACATCCCCAGTCCTGCTTTATTTTTATTTTGAAGAGAGGGTTTTGATAAATAGCTCAGGCTTGACTTGAATTTGCAATCCGCCTGCCTTAACCTCTGAATAGGTGGGATTCTGGGCATATCAACAGGCCCTGCACAGTGTAGAGGTTTTAAAAAAGTTGCTCTTGAGAAAAAAATTAATAAACATTTTATAAGGATGATGTCCTGAGTTCTCTAGAAAGCAAAGCCTCAAAAAACTTTAAAGGCTCATTCTACACTGGAGTGCATAAAAGGGGTGATCAAAAACTATGCTGAAGCTGTATTATTTCCATAATTTTTTTATTTTTCGTAACACATATTTGCAGTACATAATGGTTATATTCATTGTGGTGAGTTGGAGGACATACATAACAAATGTTTGAATTTTTAAAAGTTATTATAGTAAAAGACACATCACCCTTAGTCCCCTTCGAAATACTCCCTCTTGCTTCTAACACATGTGTCCCGTCTTTCTTGCCATGTTCTAAAGCAGCACTGAAGTCCTCCTTTGTGAGTGTCTTTGCAAGTTGTGATTAAAAATACAGTGCATGCTGCTGTGTGCCATCCAACACAAAAGCAGGTTTGTGAAAACATAACGGTGTGTCCTCATCTGCCTCAGTCACCGGATGTTAAACCCTAACTTCTGGCTTTTCCCCAAAGTCAAAACGACCATGGAAAGTAAATGCGTTGAACCAGTTGAGGACTTGAGGCAGTCATGACAACTCAGCTGAAGACGCTCAGCAGCATGGACTTCCAGAACTGCTTCTGAAAGTAGCCAGAACAACGAGATGAATGTGTTTAAGGTAAGGGAGAGTATTTTGAGGGGTATTAATGGCAATGCACAATTATTATTACAACTTTTTCTTTAAATACATACTGTATTTCTTGATCATACCTCGTGCTTGAAGGACGGAAAGGGTGTGCATGCACAGAGGGCGGGGTGAGGAAGAGGTAAATGAGAAAGCAAACCTGAGTGATACGTGCCTCCAGGACCAGATCTTACTACAAGCACAGCTGTTTGCATGGTCAAGTAAGGCCTTTTTTGGGAGACAAAGAGCACCACTGCCCTTCGGCATAGCGTGTTGGGGTGGTAAGGAGAGGTACACTGAGGGGGTTATTTGGTGGCTTCTTCCTTTATCTCTTTTGTTGATCAATGTTGCTCCGTAGGATATGGACTACTTTGTATGTACTTGGGGGCTGCAGTACTGACCCTCTAGGAAGCTGGTAGGGAGGACTAATCCCATGTCCCACAGAACAAGGTGTTATCCGGTGGTGAGGATCTGGGTCCACTCAGGTGAACCAGTACTGTGATTCTCACTGTGGGCAACCCAGTGGAGGCCATGCCAAAGTCTATCCACGGTTTCACAGAAGACAGAAGCAGACACCTATGCTGGAAGCCATGGCCAGTCATCCAAGGCCTTGAATCAAGTTTCCCCAGGTAAACAGGACGGCTCTAGGTACAGACCATAGGTAAACTACACATGGGGTTGATTGCTTACCTAAGTCACAGAGATTATTACAACTCTGACCATAGCATGTGTGTTGGGCTTGAAGCCACAAGATCTGATCTTAGGCAAGTTTCTCAGCAGTGCACTGTCTCATTTCTCTGGATCTTCATTTATCTATATGACAAGCGAGTTAGGTTTTGTCAGGGTTTGAGAAGCCAAGTGCTAACAGTGACCAGGCAAGAAATAAAAAAGTGACAATCAGGCAGCTCCGCATGTGTGGGACTGGAAGCAAGTGAAGTGGAGGGGATGTGTTTTGTATAAAGCTTTGCACAGCCACAGCTCACGGTGCCTGTGGGAATGCAGGCCTACAGGATTGTATTTTTCTAAGGGTAAAAGCTAGAAATCTGAATTTCTATGCAACATGTCCATACTTATAAATGTTCAGTTTTCAGAAACACCCTAAGCCTAACCCAAAGACTCCATCTTTGAAATATTGAAGTCAAAATGTAATGTCACTTTCAGAGGTTTTTCCCAATATGTTCTTTAGAAGTAAATTGTATTCTAGAACTATATGTCACATATATATAGAGTCCACCAAAAATGTATATACATTTCAGGAAAAGAAAAGATAGTATGTCTTTTCAACTGATGGTGTTACCCTCCTATGGGGGACCCTAGAGGATGTCGTACATCACAGAAAACCAATACACTGCCGGCCCTTGAGAGAAGTAACTAGAAATGCATGTGCAGCGATGTCAATGACCAAGGTCACCCACGCAGTTCCCCGTACGGATAAATGTCTGGAAGCCCGTGGCCACCACGCTGAGCACCTCTTATAATTGTGGAGGCCAAAGGTCACTTGTATTAATCTCATGATTTAAATATATTTAGTATTAAAATCTTCATACAAGTTTTTCTTTTCCTGAAGTGTATGTACTTTTTTGGCAGATTCTGTTCATGTAATTTAATTTTTGTTTCCATTTTTTCCAATTTAATCTTTGTAACAATTGCTCCAGAATAAACTACCCCAACACTTAGTGACTTGAAACAACTACAGTCGTTTATTTAGCTCTGGACAGCAGTTCCCAGAGAAGGCCGGTGTCTCTTCCTCATGCTGTAGTTTAGGCAGCTGGACTATAGCTGCAGGAGCCTTTTCCAAGACGTGTCACTTATGTGACAGGCAAGTTGGTGCTGACTGTCGCCTGGGAGCTTAGCCATGGGCAAGGGCAAGGGCAAGGGCAAGGAGTCCCAGCTCTCTCGCACGTGGTCTCTCCAAGAGCTTCTACAGCTTCTCACCATAGCTGCATAGCTGGTTGCCCAGGACAAGGACCCAAGGAACGAGCAAGGAGAATCTGCCAGAAATTGACCCAGGGCATTCCAGTGATAAGGCAACCACAGAGCCCACATTAATCAGGAGGGGACATTGGCCCTGCCCCTTGAAGGGAGAAGTGTCACAGAGTGTGGAGGTATCTTTTGAAATTTCTACATCTTCAACAACCAGATGAGGGAGACTTGGTGTCAGTCCATGCCTGTCTTGAACACTAGGGAACAAAAGCAAACAGACACTAAGTTACTCACCCAGTCACACATCTTTTCCCTGTCATCTAGAACCTGAGATCATGTCTCTCCATCTCCAAAATCCAGGCTACAGTGACTCTTCTATTCAACTTCTTGTCGAGAATAAAACTGCACATATTTAACAGTTTTAATTGCGTAGGTTTTCTGCCTAAGAGTAAAGAATCCAGGGCTCCTTAAATGAAGAATACGTGGTTGGAGACTGTTATGGTTTGGGTTTTTTTTGCAAGAAGAAACAATATAATACAGAACACATATTTTATAAGATTATTATATAATAGTCACCCAAAGGCTCATCTACAAGAGAGTGCAGGAAATCTGTCCACACGCTATAGGCCAAGAATCCAGCTGAGGGCCTGGATCCTGCAATAATATCCTGCATGAGTCCAGCTGAATACCAACAGCCTATAACAATGCCTCCCACAAATGCAACTGGAGGCCCAGAACCCACGGCAATGTTTCATGCAGGCCTGGGTAAAGGATCTGCGCTGGGAAGGCCCAGTGGACAGTGGTGGAATCTAGGAAGTCTGTGCCAGCGGGATGAAGGCTCTATGTAGGCAGGCTGAGTGATGTACACTAGACCTAGAAAGCAGCACTCAAAATAACCACAGCTTCCCCAAAAGGTACCACAGCCATCCTCAGCAACAGTAAGGTCCCAATCTACTCCGATGGTGAAGACAGATGAGTTCCCATCAGGAAAGCCAATGCAGCAAGCTTCTCCAGGAGACTGCGCAGTGCACCATCTTCCCCTCTGGAGCCAGAAAGTGACGCTCAAAGTGAGGATCAGAGCTTCCCCAAAGTGAACCAAGGCTATTCTCAGTGCCAACAAGGTCCCAAGCTCCTCGAAGCATGCAAACAGCCAAGTTCATCAGGAAAGCCAGCATAACAAGCTCCTCCAAAAGAACCAACAGCTCCTTACAGCTTCCACCAGCTCCAACAGCCTTCCTTAGCTCCCAACAGCCTAACTTCTTCTCCAGTTCTGCCTCTTTTGCTGCTGGCAACAATCCTCAGGTGGCCTTCCACACCCAGCACCACACTTTCTGAGTTAAGCTGAGTATTGTAGATTGACCACCAGTTGTCAATCCACCACAGAGACTCTATGTGATATTGCGCAGGTAAAACAATGAAAGGCTCAGTCATCTGTGGGAGAAGTACGGGATGATAAGCAGAAAAGTGACTTATATCTAGATGTCTGCCAAATCCTCAAGAGCTCATAGGTGGGGCTTTTGGGAGTGACGGAGTAGTGGTGTGTGATACTGGATCATGGTGGTGTGATACGGGATTAGTATACTGACGGGTTTACACCTGGATTTAGATTGGGAAGTGAGGCCTGGTAGAAAAGGTGTGTCACTAGCGGCGTGGCCTGGATGGCTTCTTGCGTCCTGCCTGCCCTGCCGTGGACTGTTTCCCCTTTGCCACACCCTCTGCCATGCTGCCCTGACATGGAGACAGCCAGCTACAGACTGAAGCCTCTGCACTCTCTGAGCCAAAACAAACCTTTCCTCCTTTAATGTGTGGGTGTTGGATAGTTTGTCCTCGCAACGAGAAAGTGACAGATATGATGCTTAAATGTAGGACAAATTACATCAGAAAATCACTTTTATAAATCTTTTGGAAAAAGTCATTTCAGATAAAGATGCATGTAGCCACTAGGCATACAGTGAAACTCTTTGAGATTTTAAGAGGAAAAATATTCTAAGTAAAGCGAAACTTTATTATAAACTAAAACTGCCCCTATTGGTACATGCAAGATTATTTGTACTTTTATTGTGTTTTCAGAACTAATTGTTAAATACATTTACATCATAAAACCCAGATCTGTGCTGTGAGAATATCCCTTTTAAAAGAAAATATAAAGATGTGTAAAATTCAGTAGAACAGAAAGCATTTTATGAATCTTGTGACCCAACAAGTTTCTTCCTAGATGGAAGACATAAGGGTCATTTAAACCATGAAAATAACATGTGTCCCTAAGTGTACAGTGTGTAAGGGGGAGCTGCGCCCCAAGGACATTCTGGCACATTCTTCCACAGTGCTCAGTGCAGTGGAATGTAATGATCTCAGTAGCAGATTCAGTCACTAGACTTCCGGGGTGGCAGTGTCTCTGCTGCCACCCCAACACCTTGCACACGCTTTGAGTTGAGCCAGCATTCTACAGACAATTATCAAATAAATTAGATTCTTTCATTTCTTTGAAGAAATAATATTAGTCATACAGCCCATGTCCATTTAATGGATTTAAACTGGATTAATTGATATTTAAAAACATGTTTCACTTCACTTGCTTTAATTGTTCTAAAGCACCTGGAATATCAAAGGTTGTTTCTTCCAAACATTTTTTGCAAGTAAAGAAATTGAGTCTAGGAACACAAACCTGGCCAAAGTTCATAGGGGCTCCAGAGATTCAGCCCAAAATGGACAAGGACTTTACAATATTCTTATTCAAGATGACAGAGAAATGTGCCTGCTAAGTCCCAAACCGAAAATGTTTTCTAATAAGGGTTGGCCAGGAGGAAAGGGAAAGAATTTATAACATAATCCATTCCAGTTATTTGTGGATTCTTTTCATTTCCTTGTTCAGCACCATTGCTCTCTGTTGTTATTTTTACCATCATTCCATCATCTACTTCACAGTATAGTTACATGTGCCTGATGTTTTATTACAGGGCCCAGTACCGCATAGGAACTCAATAAATTGTCAATGGGAAGAAAAGAACAAAAAGTTGAAGATAACAATTATAATATAACAACAACCGTTAATTCCTAGCATCTTGTTTTGAAACTCTGTATCACTTTTAATGTTCACGCTTTGTTTTGTTTATGTCTGTGATGTTGGTATGGTGTTATTGTTTTTTTTTTAATTTACTACTCTCTTTAACATAAAAAAAGAACAAGAAAGTTGTGTTGCTGCTGCATCTCTACATCTTACTGGCTCAGTGTCCTGGTTACATCTACGGAGGCCACCCATGGCCAGTTTCTCCACTAGGGCAGTAGGAGCCAGGGGCTGGGACCATGCCTTTAAAAGTAGAGGAAGATGCTTTAATTTCTTTTAAAATCAGGAAGAAAAAAAATGTAACCTATCTTGCAATACTCATCTTTGTTAATGAAGTCATCAGATACAATTTCAAGTATGACTTTGTGGAGACAGCAGCGTCCTCAGCAGCCAGAGGCAGTGCTGGGCCTCCTGCAGTGTTCTCAGACCTGGTGAGCCATAGAGACAGAGCTGTAGAGGTACAGCGAGCCCACTGAAAACCTGAAGATGGGAAAGCAGAGCTCAGCGTGCCTTCCAGCAGGTGGGAAGAGTGTGCTCATGCCTACCTGCTTCCTGAGGGGCGTACAGTGCTAGCTGGAGTAGACAGGGCACCGAAGAGTTAGACACTCTGCTTGACACATGCTCTCAACATTGGCTGTCGGGGCTGGGGATTTAGCTCAGCAGCACAGCGCCTGCCTGGCAAGTGCAAGGTCATGAGTTCGATTCCCGTTACCAGAAAAAAAAAAAAAAACCAGAAAACAAAACCGAACAACATTGGCTGGGGAAGGAGTCACAAGTTTTTGCCGTGGGCCAGATGTAATGGAGCTGTCATGAACCCTCTGTTGTCCTACCTTAACAGACTTTGCTGCAGTGTTAACTGGGCTTCAGCACATGGGGGGCGGGGGTGGTGGAAGAAACTGCTGCTTGGCAGCTAGAGAAGCAGCAGCAGGCTGCAGAGGCAGAGGTACACTGCCGATGTCAAGAAAGGGCAGCGAGGGGGTCCCAGGAGGGGAGGTGGAGGGTCCTTCTGAAGAAGAGGACGTCCTCCAATTTGAAGGGATGGGGCCAGTTTTCAACAGTCAGATCACGAAGAGTTTCCTGCTCCACAGCTCCTCTTCATGCTCGTCAGAAAGCTGTTAGTGGGGGAAGAGGGCAAGGAAGGAAGGATCTGCAACACACATCGTCTCCTCCACCACCCCGAGCTTTTCTCACCGTGCGAGATTTCAGTTGGGCAATAGAAGTTTTGTTTGATTTTATTTTATTTCATTTTTTTAATTTTGGAGCTAGGGATTGAACCCAGCGTGCTCTACCACTAAGCTGCAGCCTCAACGCTTTTAATTTTGTGTTTGAGATACGGTCAGACTCACTAAGTCATTAAGTTGCCCAAGCCTGAATTTGGGATTCTCCTGCCTCACTCTCCCAAGCAGCTGGACTTGCAGGTGTACAACACATCTACAGGAGGTAGAAATCTGGAAACCTTCCAAAGTATGTCATATGAATTTAGCATTGAAGGACTTTGCTTTAAAATCTAAAGGACTCCAAATAAACCCCAAAATACAACTGCATAAACAAATTCCTACACGTCATTGGATCAGACATTGTCAGATGACTTTGTCATCCTCCAGACAGAACTGTCATCTTGGGATCCAAAGTGCTATCAGTGCTCATGCCATCACATTTGGATCCCAGCTAACAAAAAGTGCAAAGTGAAACAAAAACAGGTTGAACAATAACTTATATGATATTACCTCATTTCAAAAGCAAGTATGAGCCACTTAAATATATATTCATCTAACAACATATATATAGTATATGTGGGACAATGTATGTGGGATATATATGAAGTTGTATTTCCCTAGAAAATAGAAGTAGGAGGTGGAAGAACAGTGATTTGCACCTTTATTTTACATAGCTGTACCTATTGGAAACTTTATGTATCTTTCTTCTGTAGTATTAGCAAAATAAATAGAGCAGCAAAGATACCACAGAGTGTTAATGTGCTTTTATTTTCTTCCTATAAACTCCCATAAACACAAACACACATAACTCATACAGTAAACCAAAAAATATTACCTTGAATTGACCTTTGGATAGAAGTAAAAGTCATTCAGAAGAAAATTCCATTTTTCTCTTGGTTAACTTGTAGTTCACGCTAAGGAAAAAGTAACTTGACCTTCATTTCACCTGAAGAAGACTTTATAAGCCAGATTCATTCCCATTTCTTACTCTACCAGTGAGCATAATGGGTCCATGGTGAGGGGAATAATAGAGCTGAACAGTGACTAACTTTTTCAATTAAATTTTTCTGTCATTTCATTAATATTTCACATCCTATATAACTAAGGTAAAAAAAATTCTTCAGCTATTTTAAAAAATAAAATGAGAACAATACTTTTCTTAAAGTCTCAAGACACTACAAATATCCTCAGTAGTAAGACCTAATCTGAAGACTAAGCACTGAGAATGTACAAACCTGTTCCCTAATAATTAGTTCAGCAGTTGAGGCTGGTGGCTAAGGAAATGTCCCATCAGTGGCTACAGATTCGAGGTGTGATCTGAGAGATGTATATTTTATTAAAAGATGTAAAATTAGCTCAAGTTCTGGAGAATTATTTGTTTCAGATGTGGCTTGGTTTCCAGTTAGTTGTATGAACTTCAGGGAACAATTTAACCTATCTATGCTTTGGTTCCATTATTTGTAAAACTTGGACAATAAAAACTAATTTATGGTGTTATAATGTGCTTACTATGGTACCTGACACACAGTACATTCTGAGTAAACATAATCTACAAGTGTGTTGTTGACAACTGCTGTTCACCATTACTTGAGGGAAAGTTTCCCCTCTCTCCTTCCCCTCCCCCTATTATGGTGTGTATCTAGATGTCCCCCAAAAGCCTCATGTGGTCATAGCTGGGGTTTTTCGGAGGTGGCTGGATCTAAAGTGTGTGGCCCTGGGATTGATTCATGGTGCAATGCTAGGCTCAAGGGCACTAGGATTGAGGGTGAGAGTGCTACCTGCCCTAAGTAACCTGGGTGAAACATAAACAATAGAAAGAGCCATGGTCATCCCTCATTGTTTTGCTACCTTCTGCCCACCATGAACTGTTTCTCCTCTGTGACGCCTGTCTGCCGTCCCACCCTGCCTTGGAGCCTGCTGACTATGGACTAAAACCTCTACAAACTGTGAGCTGAATAAGCTTTTCCTCCTTTAACTTTGGGTGTCAGGTATTTAGTCTCAGGAATGAGAAAAGTAACTAAGACACCCTCTCTCCCTCTTTCTCCAGTCTTTTCCTTTCTGTCTTTCTCTCTTCTCTCCCTCTTTCCTTCCTCCCATCCTTCTTTGGCTCTTTGTAAGTGTTTATGATTTAACCTGTCTTGTATTTCTGGCAATGAATCTATGTAATTGCACCTTTGTTCTGGGTATTACTTGCCAAGTCAGCGTAAGGTGCAGAGCAGAGTAATTTAGTGGAAACCCAATTTCAGGCTCTGGGTTTGTGCTTGTCTCCATGCATGGGCTCAGCACCCTCCTCACACAGCCCTCAAGCTGGGGAGGAGCCTAAGCAGATGCAAATATGCCCAGAAGATAATTTTCTAATGTCTTGGACTTAAAATAATTGGATTTTAAACTTAAAAGTTTCTACTAGAACAGAAAGAGGGAATAGGTTCTTAAAATCATCGAGTGTGTCTGCTTCCTGCCAGCATCACTGTGATAAGCACCTGAATACAACTTCTGGGAGGAAAGATTCATTTTGGCTCACAGCTTCACATTTATTAAGTCCATGGCTCCTTTGCTCCCTTGGTTCTAGGCCTGTATTAGTGCAGGAAACTAGTAACCATCTGTCAGTCAGGAAGGCGAGAGGGAGAGAGGGAGAGAAAGAAAGAGAGGGCGGTAGAGAGAGCTGGAGAGAAGGTGTGTATGAAGGCACGCCCCCAGTGACCTAATTCCTGCAGCTTTGGCCCACCTCTTGCAGCCCGCTCAGCTGTGAACTCATCCAGGGGCTGGTCCAATCAAGTTGACAGTCGAGATCGGCCACCACATTGAGCACTGAGCAAGACACATTTTTCTTTTGTCTCATTCAGAGCAGATGCAAAAGCTCAGTGTCATATTGAAGCACAAGGCTTAAAGAGTGGAGAATTTAACACAGCACGTGTGGTACAGTCTGGATTACACAGTTTTTTTAAAGACGTGGCGGGGTCTATCTGATCTTCCTTATCTTCACCATGCATAAGAATAAGTACCTATAAACACCTCTTCCTTAAAACGAGAAAAAGATTACTAGAGCTTGAAAATATTGGTGAACAATAGTATTTTTAAGCAAGTCATAAGACAATCTGCCTGAGTTCTACTTATAATCCTCAGTGAAATTTTTAAAATAATCTATTGTATTATATAATCTTAGGAAGTATAGGTGTATTTGGAAACATCCCCAGGAAAAATGTTTTGAAAGAACAAATATCACAAACCAAATCATCTGACAGGCTAGGGGTTTAAGAGAGAAGAAGAAAGAATTGAGAAAAGTTAAATCTGAATTTTAAAGAGAAGGAAGTTGGAGAAAATAAATAATTGCTAAAATGTTTATTGTGTATAATGGTCATATTATAACCACTTCTGAGGGGCTAATATTATAGATCATCTCCCTACCATCATTTTTGGTCATAATTCTTGGCCCTTTAAAAATTAATCAATTAATTAAGCAGTACTGGTAACTGAACCTGGGGCACTCTACCACTGAACTGCATGATCAGTCCTTCTTATGTCTTGTTTTGAGACAAGGTCTCCTAAGCTGTCCAGGCTGGACTCAAACTTGTGTTCCTCCTGCCTCAGTCTCCTGAAAATATGAGATTACAGGTGTGTGCCCCTGTGACCAGCTTTCTTGGACTTTTGGCAGACGTCTGTATTGATTTAGCCAGTGACAGATAGTCTTCTGCACACTTTAGTATGAACATGTTTGTCTCTTCCTACGATTATATCTCTATTGTATGGTAAAGAAAATGAATGAGAAGGGTGTGATTCACCCAAGGTCATAGAGCAGGGAGTAGTAGAGCCAGAGAATGGTGAACTCAGTCATTTTGTTTCTGAACCTGCGCCATCACTTTTGAGGCTAGTTTCCTCCTCGAGGAAGAGAACTGTAGGCAGGAGACTTTTGTTTTCTGGGTTTCATTTACCTCATTCACTAACTGCAGTGGAATTGTGAGATGAGCTCAAAGCTATTGTGCTGCACAGATCTGTGATTATGGGTCTGATCCAAGCAGAACATCAAAACTGATGAACATTTTAGAAAACACAGATAATGATGGAAGACAAAAATAATTACAGTGATTGAGCCTTTGAAGAGAGGGAAGAGATTTTTCTAATGTCTTCTAGCATGTTTGTACAATAACAGTTCTCCTAGAATATGCTGCCTATCCATCTTCATTTCTCCAGAGAAATCTTGCTTACTTTTCAGCAAGAAAAATATTTTTGCTTAAGGTTTGTGGTACATTCAAATTTGCAGCAGAAACAGTACACCATCTTTTTTGGACAATTATGAGAGCAGGAGGAAAATCCTGACTCTACTGTTTACTCTCTTGGCTCAGACTTTTAATCCTTTGAGCTTGTGTTTTCTTGACTGTGTAGTGGGAGGTAACAGTAATACATACCTAGAAGTTGATGAGGAAATTAAAAGAGTTAGAATGCATATAAGGTGCTTTGCATCCTGTCCAGCATCTACTTAATTCTTAATGTGTTATTAAAATCAGTATCACACTTACAATTCCCAGAATTATTCCCTAGGGTTGGTGGTGAATAGTTGGATGTTAGTTTTGGTCCTCTAATTTGCATGTACTCCAGTTGGTTCAAATTTACAGAGATCACTTTTGTTTAAAATGTGGAAATATGTAGTAAAAGCATTTTAGGATGTAAGTTTACATTGCTATCCATATATGAATTTTTATCAGTTATGATTGTTAATTAAGAATGATCCTATGTAAATGCTAGAAATTCCGATAGGAAGCCAATAGAATTTTATTATGCAATGAAGTTTTAAATATATTCTTACATGTTTGATTGCATTCACTTAAGCAGAAACAAAACAAAGTAATGATTTTACTTAATCTCAAGAATTTGGGGAACTATTTCTATACCATCTCCTGTCTTGTGTATCAGTAGCTCTACGCAAACCAGACATACAAGTGAACACAGAGAGGTGCTATTGGTTTCTAAGAAAGAATTGGAAAGTTCAGGTTAGAACTTGTGCAGAGAGAAAGATACGTAATATCTGAATAGACTTCCACTCATTACTTACTCCCAGTATTTTAGATTTTATCACATATGTGTCGTGTTTCCCCCTACATTAAATTGCTAGAGATAAAATTTTAAATTACTTTTCCCTCTTTCTCATAAGATACAGGAAGATGAAGCCCAGATATATTTTTTCCTGAGAAAAAGATTTAATTTGCCTGAATAATGCAAGTCCTACTGCAGCATGATAGTTTGGTTTTTGTGGCTTTGATGAAAGATTGACCCTCTTTCAGATTAAAAATGGCTGTTTCTGTTTGATTTTTGTTTATTTGCTTTTTCAATAAATACAAAGCTTTGAAGAGTTGGACTTAAAGTATTTCCCACCACCATGTGGACTTTGTGAAAGGCAGAATCTTGGCAAACTATTTATAGCACCTAGAGCAGTACTGCACTTGCGTGTAACACCGACTCGGTCCTTACTCGCTGAATGAGTAAGCCAACCTACAGAGTGATGTCTCCCGTCTCATTCCTTGTGATCAACAGCTGGCTTCTGTAATGGAAGTTGTTGAGAAATAGCTCTGGTCTTTACCTCCTCGATGTCTATAGCACTCTCCCTGCACTCAGCTGTGACCATCAATACCTGCAGACATTGCCAAATGTCCCCTGGAGGGCTCACATCATTACTGAGGGTGAGATCCACTCTGCATAGCTCTCAGTCCTTGGTCCAAAACAAAAATGGGTTGGGAAATTCCTTGATGTGCAGAGTCAATATAGACTACTTAAATGGACCATTTACCACCCACCACAACTAAGATCATCACTGAAGCATTGCAATAGGTCTGTTATGATTCAAGAGAAAGTATCTTCCATCTCAGTGGGGCAAGAGAGAAGGGGTTCTACTCAGTCACTGTGAAAAGAGAGGGGGTTCTACTCAGTACTGTGGCGGTATTGATGTCATCTCTCCTACTCTTCCCAACCGAATTCTTTAGAGAACCGACGTTATTTCCACATCTGAATACAGAGGTTCTAACCTCAAACTCTACAAAATATTTAACAGTGCAAATGTGATATGGAACTCTGTGTTATTTTGGTGATGCAGCTGCCGGGAGCTCATACATTTCTAGAATGTGAAAAGCATTTTCTGACAATGTGCAATTGTTGTCTAAGCTATTCCAGTGCCATTTGTCACAATACTGGCTTCCTTCGCACGGTGTTTGGGGAGCTGGAAGAGGCAGGGAGAAATGCTGGGTGTGAAAGGAGGCCTGGGGGCATAGGCTCAGCTATCACACTTGTCTGTGTTAAGGTCTCCACTCAGCGGCAAACAAGCAGACAGTGCTTTATGGAAATCGCTCTGCCTCACTAAAGAGATGCAAAGGACCTCATGCAAATGACTTAGCCTTTCTAGGTCTGGATAGAATATTCATCCAAGCGAAATTATGAAGATACTTAAAAGAAGTAAGGAAAGCATTTATTGCAATACTTTGCTTGAAGCAAGAACCCAATTGATATTAGCTGTTAAAATAATTAACATTATTAAACATGCAGGAGGTGTTAAACTATGAATGCTGGTTGGCTGTGATGCAAAGGGCAAGAACAATGTCTTCGAATGCAAGGACAATGAGGTCATACAGACCTAGGGTCCAATTTTGTGTCTGCCAATTTACTACAGATGTTATCAGTCAGCTTAGGTTGTTATCAATCAGTTTAGGTTTCCTATTAGGTATAACAGGAAAAAGAGTCCGTGGTCTCAGTTGCTTAAATCCATGCAAGGTTCAGTTGCAGCTCTGCTTTGCACCATCTTTGGGCCTCGATCTAGGCGGTCAGAGTAGCCTCTACATGGAAATGATGCTCATTACAGAAGGAAATAAGCGAGATGGAAAATCCCACGCTGGTTCGCAAAGTTTCTCCCTAGACATGTGCACAGTGCTGTGCGAGTCACATGGCCTCTCCCAGGTCCCCCAGGGCAGGGATGCACACAGAGAGACACAGGAGAGATAGGCAGAGCAGGGATACCATCGCCATGCCTGTGATGTGGTCCTCCACGTCTCTATCTTTGCTGCTGGAGGAAGGTAGTGGTGGAAGCGGGGAACTGATACATTCTGAGAGATGAAGAAGTACCAGGCTTTGCCTTACATACACTATCTGCAAGATCTAGTTGAGTCCATCTTAATAACTAGCAAAGGGTGATACTGTTACTTCCACTTTACAGGTTAAAACAAAGCTTGCTAGCAAGTTGTGTACTTAAGTAACTCGTCCACAAAACCATAAACATAACCTGTAGGGCATGCAGGCAGTACCTGATGGTGTTAGCTCCCTCACCCACCTTGTAGTTGCATAATGACTTATTTTCAAAACGAGTGCTTGCAATTGTTTCAGACTCTATCCACATGTAGGAAGAGCAGCAGGCACAAGCCTGCAGACTGCAGATGGTGCAGCTGGCCTGCTGGAGTCCTTACCCGCTGCGTTTCTAGATTTTTCTCACCAAACTCATGGGCAGGGGGCATCCACACAGAAGGCTCGTTTTCTTATCCAAGTTTGGCCCGCTGCCGCCCCTCCCAGGCTGCACACTATTCCTTTCCACACGCCCCCCCCCTCCATCCACATGCGCATGCACACACGCACACACGCACACACGCACACTGCAAACCTTTTTGGCAAATCTCTGTAGTAAACAGATGGACTGACAGTGTTGCTGGGAGACCAACCTCATCCACAGCATCCGGTCCAAAGACAGGGGAGGGGCACACGGGCTGCTGGGGTAGAGAAGAGGACTTCTCCTTCCTCCTCTTCTCCTCCTCCCTCTTCTTTTTCTGACTTTCAAAAAAATTCCCGTCTGTCTTCACTAAAACATTTGTACAAGCACCGCAACTATAAGCAGGCCACTCCCCTCACTGAACCCAGCTTCCTCATCCGTACAGTGAGGCTGACAGTATTACTAACCAGTGTGTGTTTCAGGAATATAAATGAAATCATATTTATAAAACCCGTAGCAGTTTCTGGCTCACAGCGTTAAAGGGGTTTTTTTACTTATTCATTTATTAATCATATTTGGCAAAGTAAACCCACTAAGGGCGAGAGAAATATGAACCACCTTTTAGTAAGTTGCAAGAAAAGAGTTTGAAAAACTTTGGAGGTGAGCCTGAAAGTCCAAGTTATGATTAATTGGAGGCGGGGGCTTCCTACCGGGACCAGGTCTTAGGCCAAGATCTCAGTGGACACAGCATAAATTTGAAAGGATCTTGGATTTCAGGGCTTGTTTAGTCCTTCCCGAGCTGTTTTCCCCTGACTAAACCCAGCCTCATTTGTATTTTCTGCCTTTAAAATGGGCAAGGAGTTTTCTCCCGATCTCGGGCACGACGGTGAGGATTGCCTGCCTGGCCCGCGGGGTTTCTGCCCGGCCTCTAGCAGGGCTTCCTCCATCATCCTAGCCCTCTCCCCCAGGAGACCCTCTGTGCCACGGTGCGGCCGGGGCACTTTCTCCCGATGGTGCCCGGCGCCCAGCGCTGCCTGGCCACCTGGAGGACCGCCCGGCTGGGGGAGCGGATGAAACGCCATTGCATGCAGAGTTTCTCCGTTGTTCAGGGTCCTCAGGGTCGCACACAGCCCATCATGCTGCCCACGCCTGCCCGCTCGCGGGGCCAGGAGCCCCAAGTTTCCCAGCCCCGAGGCCGCGGGAGCGCGCGGCCCGAGGCGCTCTCAGGCGGGCCGCGCCCACCGCCT
>NW_004955517.1:2528232-2581778 GCF_000276665.1 Chinchilla lanigera | reverse complement strand
GGGGATCGGACGGGCCGGGCTGAGCCGCGCGTGGCCGAAGGTCTCGGCCGAGCCCGCCAAGTTGATCAGCACCGGGACAGCTCCCCGCCCGCGAGGGGCCTGGGAGCCCTCCCGGAGGCGGCCGCACGCCGCGCGGTCCACACTCCGTCCTTTCTCGCTACAAAGCCTCTGCCCCGGGCATCCCCGAGGGCGCTTCTGATTTCCCCCGGAAGAGCCCTGGAGGCGCCTTTGCTTCGCTTTCCCGGCACCCGGGCTGCGGAAAGTTACATGCCTCTCTGGTGTCCGTAAAAACAAATCACCCCCAGTCCTGTGACCCCGTGCCTGGCGGAGGAGCGAGGCGCAGAAACGGTTGCTCGCGGGGCAGCAGAGCGCGCCGGTACTGTTGGCCGGGCTGACGGTTATTCGGAGTGAAATGTGCAGGTCACACGTTTCCTCTTGCTACGGGCTCTGAAAGGCAAGTGAACCCGTCTGAACAGAAAGTTCAAAGCCCGTCACGTAGCATCAGTCGCTGGGAAATTATGTAACAGCCCGCTCCACGTCCGGACCTCTGCTCGCAGGGCCTGGGTCTGCACTGACCGCACAGGGTTGACGCGTGTTTGCCTGCACGGCCCACAGATAATCGCGTCTGCCTAGTTCGTACGCTTAAATAAAAATGCCTGAGGGCATCAACTTAATTCTCGTCAAGACAGCTTTCCCAAGGCTTGACTGCAGATCCTGAGCTGGGTATTCCGATGGTGCTTTTCTTATAGCCACGTTAAACGAAGCAGTGCTCGGAGCCCAGGAAACTTTCAGCTGGCTTTCTCAGAAGTCTAGTCACACTCGTTCACTTAGCCATTCAGTAAACACTTCCACCAAAGGGTGGGGCTTTAAACATTTCGATGATAACTCCATTACCAATCCGTTCCGTTGCAAAACAAAACCCAGAGATCTGACCTTGTTTTCTGACAGGACGCCTTCCCGGCCCACACTGCCTCGTGCCTGCAGCTTTAATCTCTGTTGTCTCCCGTCCCTGACAAGGTAATTTTTTGCCGCTGTTCATCACACAGCCTTTGCTTTTGTGTTTGGATGTGTGATCCGTGCGGATGACCTTGTCTAAACCACAGACCTTTGGACAGCAGATGCAAAGACTGGCGTGATGGCTGCCTTCGGCTCTGCATTTTAAGGAAGTTGGGTGGATACTTTCTGCACTTACTCATGTTGAAGAGACAGCTGGAGCTGAACCAGGCCCCTCAACCTGCTCCACTGTCTGGGAAAATGTTTGTCTTTTACCTTAGTTTAAATGTTAGGTTTCCAAAGATTTCCCTTGCATTTACTCCTTCCCCTCCCTTCCACCCAGAAATGAATGATTTACTTCATTTGTTCTACCTCTATTACATTTTATTCATTTATTAATTTATCATACTCTGTCATACTGCATCCTAGATTTTTTTTCTTGAAGAGAAAAGAAGAGAAGTGTAGTTACTGCATTTAAAATATTCTCGGCCTTTTCTCTCTTCTAGGATTCAGAGGCTCTAAGAAGGAAGGTCTTTTTGCTCATAGAACACTCGTTGCACACTCATTTATGGAAGAAAACATATATAATGGACAAAAAAACTTTGAAAGTCAAATAAATTAGTTGGTTGATCTACATTTTAAAAGAGCCAAGTTAAAAATATTGGGGTATGTGGTGCATTATTAGCTGAGACCGTTTAAAGTAGCAGATAAGGAACAGTATGCAACATTCTGCATGCACACACTACATAAAGAGGTATCTTTTCCTGCAGATACTGGTAATGAGGGGGAGTGTGATCGCTTAGGGCCGTAAGTCTTTTGTTTGTCTCTGTGTCTGTCACTAGTAGTTCCCTTATAGTGCTCGGTAAACAACAAACGATCAGCAAAAACTGTAAACTGGTAGCGACAGACCCCTCCTGGTTTCTCTGTTTCTGTGGAAGTTTTACAAAGCAGTAGAGAGTAGCTTTAAAGGTGGTCGTCTCTGGCATCTATACACTGCAAAACTTCTCTTTTCAGCATTTATGCTGCAGAAATAAAAGTACATATAAAAATTCACGTGTGTTAGTCCACTCAGGTTCCTGTAACAAATCACCATAAACTGGGTTGCTTGTAAACCGCAGAAGTCTCTCTCTCACAGTTCTGAAGGCTGCAAATCTGAGACCCAGCTGCTGGCAGGTTTGGTGCAGGCCGGCTCTCAGGCTCACAGACCTTCTTGCTGCCCTCACATGGCAGAAGCAAAGGCTCCGGTCACTTCAGTCATCTTTAAGGGCACTAATCCCATTTGCAAGCTCCAGAATTATGAGAAAATCTTCTCCCAAAGGCTCGACTGTCTCACAGCATCACTTTGGGGGGGATTATACTTCAACATGGGAATTTTGAAGGTGACACACATATTCAGACCATAGTAACACATTCAAGGATATTTACCGCAACACCATCTATAATGGAGAGAACTGAAAACCATTAGTAAATCTAGTCTACAAAATAATTAAAGTACAATTGATGCACATTGTGCAATATTATGCTACCATTAGAAGAATGAATTCAGTTAATGTGCACTGACCTGGAGATCAAGACATGTAACTGTGTTTGATGAAATATTACAAAAACGAGTTTCTATTTTGTGTTTGACAAAATTGTTGAAGGAGAGCAAAACAACATTCATTCATGCCTTTAATCAATATGTGAATGATTTATTTAACCCGATGGCCAAGGAATGCATAGAGTACAATGTCATGTTTGCAAAAAGAAAATACAGTTTTGTGAGTATGTATATTATGTCATTTGTATGAGCTTTGAGGAAAGCACGGTAGGATACGGCTGAACTGAAAAAACAGGAGATTTATTCACAGAGGTGTGATCTGTTGAGCAGGGGCAGAGAACGGGAGGGGCTGGAAAATGATGTGACGTGCAAGCAGGAACCTCGGTGTGTCACATGTCTACAATTGTGCAGTTACCTGCGCATGGGTGATTCCCAAACATAACTCATGCCTCCAATTACTTCCTACAAACAGACCTTGTGACGGGCACTACCTCCAAAGGCGACACCTTCACTCTGCATTTATAGCCTCAGGCAGGATGTACTTTAGTTTTGTGTTCTCTCCTGAGGAGCAGCTCATGGACACAGTAGATTTAGTCTTAATAACATATGAAAGTCAAGGCTGGAGGGAAAAGCTTTCGCCAGTTTCAAAGGCTTTTCAGGCAAACCACCCACATCCTTAATCTCTCCTTAAATGAGGTCAGGGGACTTGCCGGTGTCTTTGGGTCAAAACAGAAATTTGAGACACAGCCCTGACTCTGGTGGCTTTGCATGTACTCCCTGGTGATGAAATAGGTCCTGCAAATCCGCTGCACCATCATTTGGAGGTGGTAAAAAATTGGAAATCAAACGTATCCTGCTTTCAGACTTACTCTGGACAACTATGCAGGTATAGGCCTGTGTTCTACTGATCATTTTTATTTTGCTACTTCCATGTTTTGCCAGCCTTTCATCTTTTTTTTGCTTTTTAAAAACTTACACTAGCACACTATTTCTTTCCTCCACTCTCAAGAAGGCTGGAGTTGCACAGTGGATTCATGTGAAATGGAAAGTGGGAGACCCAGCCTACCCACATTGCTCAGGACCCACTGGTGCAGTCCGAAGAGCAGTGGATGGACTCAAACTGCCCAGCATGGTGCCTGTTGGGCTTGCATGGTCCTCCAACACAGTGCTACAGCTCTAGATTCGCCGTTTACGGAGTCAACTACTGGGCCAACATCCTGATTCCTCTAGTCCTTACCCTGTGACATCCATCCCCAATTTTGCTGTATCATTTCTGCTGGAGCCTCTGGACTTTCTGTTTCTGTTCTGCCTCTCTGTCTTCCGCTGGAGGCCAACTAATGCAAAGAAGATACAGTATGTGTGGCATAGGAAGCAAAGGTCTACTTAATTTCAGTGGAGGCTCGAGGATTTATATAACCTTCATTCCTGAGCTGCTTTCCAAGCAAACATCATACCTTCCTTGATGTTAATAGTAGCAGTTAGAGTTCATGTTACAGATAACAACAGGGACAAGTATGTCAATATAATATAATATGCCACCCTTTTGTACTCGCAATGAGGACAGTGAGAATGGCACCTCCCTCGTGTAAGTTTCATATGTAAGCCTGTATTGCAGGCACTGCCATGCATCATCATGCATCTGTATGACTGCCATGTCACCAGGACAACCAGTGATGCTAACCAACCCATAGGAAAAAAATTGTAAGCCAGGATTTGAGCCGTCTCGCTCCAGACGACACTCCCTTAAATGATACACTCTGCTTCCTCCCACTTAGTAGACACCTACCTGTATCTAACCCCTAATCCTCAAAGAGATTTTAAAGGACCGATGTCATCTATTTTGCCATGTTTATCTCACCCAGTGATATAAATATAGATCTGTAGATACAGATCTATAGATATATATCCTTTTCTGAAAAGTCCAAGAAACATTTGAATTTAAACATAAATTCAACAAACATCAGTTGTCTTTTATATGTGCCTTTGTTTCCTGTTGCCTACTAATCAACCAAGAGAGAGCAAATTTCAATAAAACACAGTATGTTTTTATTTAAAATATGGACAAAAAGACTTTGTTTACAAAGCTAATAACTTAATCTCATTTCCTGGTCATTCCTTTATTGTTAAAAATATGTATGCATGAGACAATACTTTTTTGTCTAAGTATAAACAAGGCAGGGAATTTTAACATAAAACATTTAAATCACGAACAGCAATCTGCCATTGAGGGCTTGATGTAATTTAAAGCTACATTAATTATAACTTTCTAGCCTCTCAATTACTGACAAACACCATACGCAGTTGGAATATGAATCATACATACACAATGAAAGAGCACCTCCCTGGTGAGCTGGTAGAATCAGTGCTTAACGCATTCCTATGTTTGTTGAGACATTTGGTGTTTGGCCCCACATGTGCAGAAGAGGGAAGAGTCAAGGACATTTCTTAGGATTTCAATCTATATTTCTTTCTGTCCTAGCTTGGTTACATGGGGTGAGTTAACTCATTTACTGGACTTCGTTTTTGTCACCCATGAGATAGAACTAATAATAATTCCTACTTTAAAGGGTTACAATAATTAATCAACTACGTAGTCTAAGGAAAGTACTTCACACAGCTCCTGGCCCATAAGTAGTGCTCAATAAATTATTATAAAAGTGATGATGATTCCAGTGATTATGATGATGATTAGGAAAACAAAGTAGGAAGCAGAGAGTAATTTAGAGCATTATGGCTAACTTCCTGCAAGCCAAAGTCTCAGGAAGACTCTGAACAGGAAATCCAAGTTCACACCTGCTCACAACTCTAGATCCACTGTTGCTTTACTCTGCTAGTGGAGCACCCTCTTAGTACTAGGTTCAATTTCACCATAGCCTCAGGGACTTCCAGGACCTGCTCCTTAGAATGTTCACGTTGTAGAGAATTTTCTAGAGAGGCCCATGTTGAACCTGAAGGAGATCTAGGGGATAAACTGCAGGCACTTGGTCCTCAGAGATTGTTCTAGAGATGTACAGAAAGAGGATTTCTTTTGGTCTTGTCAAATCATAGCCATAGGCAGTTGCCTGTGTGTGAAAGTGTTATAGTGTGTCCAGTGGATAAATGTGCTCAGGGGGTCAACTGTGGGAAGGTACCCAGCTCTTGCCCCTGGCCCTTGGGAGTGTCCCAGATGGGAACAGAGTAACAGCCCTAGGCTGTTGGTGAGGTAGAGACATCGTTCGTAGTTCTCTGTTGGCAAGAGGGTTTATATCTCTTCCTGACCCAGGTAGAGGTGAGAAAGAAAAATCATAGTATAGCATTAAGCCTGTGGTGTGGGGTCCAGTCTCTGCTTCCTGGAGGGTGGAGTTCTCCCCAGCCACTCTCCACCCTCTGGCCTCACCCCACTCCCTGGGTCTCCTTGGGACAAAGCTGCAGCTGAAGCTAACCAGTCAGCCAAACTTGCTGATGGCTTCTCACTGGTCTAATGGACTTTTGGTTTGCAAATGAGACTTCCTGTGCCTGGCACACTCTCTGTCTCTCTTCTCACCCTGCTCCACTTAGCTGGTGGATTGCTCTTCTTTGAGATGTCTGTGTGGATATCAGGGGAAGTCTTGCTAGATGAGGCCAAGGTCAGAATATACTTGGTAATGCCAGACCTACACTCCAGCTCCTCCGCCAGACTGAATGCCCCATAAGGGGAGGAACCTGGTTTGTCTCACTCCTCGCACATTCTCAGTATTTAACAGTGCTGAGCTCAAATAAGGGCTGACTCCTGGAGCATCCCCAAGTCCTACCAGCACAGAATAGATGCTTAGTAAATATTTGTTCAAGGAAGTGAAGGAAGAGGGGAAAGAGAATACAGAATGTGTAAACAAATTCTAGAGGTCATAGTGGTTGTAGTGTAAATGGCTCTGTATAAATCCCACTGTGAGGAGAAATTCTAAGAACTCCCATCAAAATACTTGTTTAGTCATGAGTCCCGGTTGCAGAGGGAATTATCCCACATGGGCTTGCTGAGCAGTCATGGAAAGAACACTACTGCAGGGATGTCCACTGTGTAAAAATGGAGGCGAACTCTCACAGAAGTAAATGTGCAAGGATGGGAAACAGGCCTCATACGTCGGGGTTCGCAGAAGCGAGCACCAAGAGTGACTTGTTCAGGAGCCACCATTACTGTGTCAGCCCCTGTGTGGCCTGCTCTCACTGCGTGTCCCCCTTTTCATCCCCACGCATTGTTTCCGTGATTCTTTTCCAATTCCTAAGGAAGAAAGATGATTGCTTCAGCTAACAACTTTCTCACTTTAGATGCAGCCATCAGCCCCAGGCCACATCATCAGTCAATAGCCAGTCTATGGATCGGTTGTTCATGGGTCAAGCGCCTGCTGCTATCTTGTCGTTTGTGGCCTGAATGAAAAGGTCATGAGATTCAAAACCTCCCGCTAAAGACTGTGGAAATGGTGGGCAGGACCATCCTTTGGTTCACGGGCATGGTAGGCCTGGTGAGAGGCCTGCATGTCTATTTGAAGAATAGGTGACTCTTTCAACAATGTGCCTTTGGTTAAAGTAGCACTGGAAATCTTTTCTCAACAAGTTGTTATGGTTAGATCTAAAATGTCCTCCCAAAGTCTCATGTGCTCTGAGGTAGGGCTTTTGGAAAATGATTGGATCATGGGGGATTAGCCACGGATAAATTCATGGCTGACCGTGCTGTTAAGGAGTTGGGACCAGGGTGGAGGTGGTCGCAGGGTTGTATCCTGGATGTATGTTTTCTTCTCCCTGGTCCCTCCTCTCCACCCCTGCTTCTTGGCTGCCATGGGTTAAGCAGCTTTCCAACGCATTTCTGCCTTGGAGCCAGTCAGCCGTGGACTGAGTCCTCTGGAACTGTGAACCAAAAGAAATCTCTTCTCCCATAGTTGTGGGCATTGGATATTTTGACCCACTGAAAAAAATCACTAACAAAAATGACCAATAAAATATGGGTATAACTTTGAGATTTAGAAACCAGCATTCCTGAAATTCTTTCTGACTAAGGGAGCATTTGGTGGATTTCCACAGGTAGAATTATTCATGGGTGCATCTTTTGCTTTGCTGGCCTATACTATTCTATTCTTCAGTTGCACAACTTCCTCCTGAAAGGATTGATGGGGCTTAGCCTAGTGATGAGAACAGCCACCTAACAAATTCCCTCAAACCCACAGGTACTGCATCTTTATCCCTGTATAACTACATTAATTCAGTTCTGGCCATTAATATGAGAAGACCACACATCTATTTGTGTGTGTGTGTGTGTGTGTGTGTGTGTGTGTGTGTGTTTACTAATGCAGCAGAAAATAGAATACTCATGGAAGAATCACTGGTTTGGCTCATGTGATAGATGCTATTTTGTCCAAGGGAGGGAAAAAATGAAATTGATGAATGAGCAAAAACCTCTATAAAATGTGGACAGCAGCGTGGGGCTTAAAGGAGTTTGAGCTTTGTATCAGTCTTATGCGGAAATTCTGACTTCTTTGCAGCCATGAGGTGTCAAGCAGATTTCATATTCTGATGCCCAGGGGCCCATAGCCACCAAATGAGGATCATAAGAGTCACATGTATTTATCACTTGTGAGGGTTAAGATAATGTTAGTAAACCCTCCAGCTATGTCCGCTTCACACTATAGTTCTCTGCTGTCACTGAGGAAGAGGTCGTTAGTGATGATCATATTTTTGCAAATCCAGTTAGTTCTTCTGAACTTTCTAGCACCATATAAACATAGTTTGTTCAGTATGTATGGTTCCATTATTTTTTCTCACTGAGAGAATGTTGATTGTGAGATGATCATAAACTAGAAACAAATAGTATTAATACCAATATGTAGAGAGAAGATGTTTGCTAAATGCTACACACATATATAATGTTACACATTATATACATATATTTTATTTCACATTACCTTATGAAGAGCTACTAATAACCTTTTTTTAAACAAATGATCAGTTTAAGCCACTTGCCCAAAGTTGTATGATAGAGCCAGGATTAGAACCTACACAACTGGATACCAGACATGCTGGTAGTTATTTGTCTGCATTGCCTCCCACTGGCAATGATTACTCAGTTACTCCCTGGGTCTTGGTCTTAAATAATTTCTCCTTAAAATTTCTGAGGAAAAGAAATGTACATATATTATATAGATATTATATAGTATATATTATATAAAATATATGCATACTTTATATGGACAGAGAGAAAGAATACAAATTTTTAAATTTCCTCTCATTCCCAAGTCAGTTCCCTTTCTAATGATTCATGTGATTGGAGAACAAAGCAAAATTTAAATGCTCTCATAAAGAGTAGGGAATGTCTAAATCTTCTCAGGGACCTTGGTATTTCTCAAAAATACTCATGTTTTGACCTAAGAAAGTATTTTGACCTTAGATCTTTTCTAAAAAAATATTCAGGTATTGATACCTTCTAATAAGATTCAAATTTAAAAACTTGTTGTTGAAACACGTCTTGAAATATATCTGTATAATTCAGAAAGGATCTGGATGTGTAGTGAACATTTAAATTCCTTTCACTGCTTAGTAAATTGAACTAATCAGGTTACATCACGGATGATGGGGGTTGAATTTTTTCTGTGTGCTAGGTGTATGTGAACTGCTGTTCTTTGGATTTGTTATTTTGGAGGATTTGTGCCCCAAATAAGAATATATGCCTGAGTGGCTTTAACAGGAAGTATTACACGTCCATCTGGTCCACTGTGAGACTGCTTGGCCAGGTTTACTTGATGATTTCACCGGATGGTCCTGCCTGCACCCGACAGACAGTTGGCCCTCCTGTTGGGGCTTCCCTGAAGCAGAGTCCAGGAAAATTGAGAAGGTGTAGGGCGTGGTTTAGAAGAGCAGCACTACAAAGTGACTAGGCAGAAGTCCATGATCTGAGAGAAGCACGGTGATCTTGAAAGACGTTTCAGCTGGAAAAAGGCATGACTGGGTGAGTAGGATTACATTTGTGATTTAGAAAGTGCTAGATTTGGAGACACGTGAGTTTGGGCTTAACCTAGTTCATGGGCAAACTTCACTGAGCCTTAAGATTCTTATGAATTTTACCTGTAACAAAAATGTGTTCAAATTATAGAAATGAATTAATGGCAAGAAACCTTGGGAAAATCCTTTATTCTGTCACTTTTGAACCCTAAAATGGGAATGAACGTGTCTAACACAGAGTTACAGAATAAAAAAGGAGCCAAAGTGCGTGAAAGTTCTCATCTAAGGATTTAGTAAATGTTGATTGCCCCTCAACCTAGAGAATTAAAGCTGGCTGGGGACTCTGAGCTGAGTGATATCGTAGGCTACCTTTTCCATGTCCCTCTACTACATAAAGCAGTCCTTTGAGGAAATGGGGAAAAGGTATATTTACAGGTTTCATACTTACCAACTGGTTTACATAAGATCTTTGGTTGTCAGGCTCATAGATTTTATTTAAAGGAACATAATTGAAAGAAAGACGTGACTGCTTACATAATCACCTAAATAAACAAGAGTATGTTTTTGAAATTTATTTTAAAGACATATGTTATGGTTTATGTCTGGATGCACCCCCCCCAAAGCCTCATGCAATCATGGGCGGGCTTTTAGAGATTATGATTGATCCATGATACAATGCTGGGATTATGGGTGTGAGTGCTACACCCACCCTGGGGTGGATAGTTTGCATATGTGAGGGAGAGAAAGAAGCAACTTGCTGGACACTCCTTCCTTTCTGCTGTTGTTGCTTTTGCTGTTTTCCACCACCATGAACTGTTGCCCTCTGCCATGTGCCACTCTGCCTTGGAGCCGGCCGAGTGCAGACTGAAACCTCCACAAACTGTGAGCTAACTAAACCTTTTCTTCATTAATTTTGGGCATAAGGTATTTTGTCTCAGCAATGAGAGAAAAGTAACCAAGACAACATGTATGTACACTATTCATTTAAAAAGAACGTGTGTGAAACTGGTAACAACATTAAACTCTAGCTAGTCTGAGGGAAAAGTCTTTGTTTGCTAGCAACAGTAGGTAAATTTGAAATGTAAATGTTGTTCTCTTTCTCTTTCCCTCTCCCTCTCTGCAGATATACAGAAACACTTGGTGGCTTGTAAAAATTAAATGCCCAGCCTTATGCACCACATTCCCATTTGGTAGTAGAATATTTTGACTGCCACCTTGGTCACTGATGAACTTTGTGGCCTGGGACGCTTAACCTTTCTAGCCCTGTCATATTTATAAGGGTAGCAACAATGAACCTTGGCAGGCAGGATTGCAATTTTCATCAAATGAAATAATATTTGCAAAAAATAATGGCACACAGGAAATATTCAACACATGCTAATTTTGTTTCTTGACCCCCAAATGTGTTTTACTGGAAATATTTGGAAAATTCATAAGTCTTTTGTTTTTCTAGATGTTCTCTCATGTGTAGCCATGTGGGTATTCACATGTGGGTATTCCTTCTTTGTACTGAAGGACCTGAACAGCACATGCTACGTAACCAGAGTGAATCCTAGTGGGACAGTCACATTTGGAAGGTGTGGTTGGTAACAGGATTATCTAGTCCTAGATCAGCATCCCAGACATATAGGAGCCTCAGCCTGTGAGCTTTGGCAAAGCAATCATGGACAGTTTTCTGACAGGCATAACATACTTCATTACTTTAGAAAGGGATCAAGCCCCACACATAGATGGAGTTCATTATAATGGGTTTAAATGAATGCTTTTATACTATATACCAGGCTGTAATATGTCAGTGTAACCTGCATTATATACTTCAAACTCGCAATGACTTTATAAGGAAAATTGTGCCCAAAGTCACACAGCTGATAAGAGACAAGGCAGGGTTGCAAGCCGTGTCCATCTGACCTCACTTTCCTCACGTGCCCTGCTGCCAAACATAGCAAGTGTGCTTTGTGCTTGTGTTTGAGACGAGGTGGTGGTGGTAGTGGTTGTTTCAGACAAGCTATTTGGAACCATTTCATGCATAAATAGTGTTTATTGATTCAAATCACAAAAGTAAGCAAAACTTATTCAATAAAAATTACCCAGTGTTCTTCTAGTGAGACATAACTAAGCTTAAAGTTTTGAAAACTACACTTTCAGATGTTTGTGTGTGCATGTAGCTTTCTTTTTCCTGCAGAACTGATGCATTTATCTGCTAGGGCTGCATATTTTTAAAAATTCAGTCATGCTCTACATGAGAACGTTTGCAAGGATGGTCTAAGATACCGGTGGTTCCACACAAGATTGTCTTGGAAGGGACAAAGTAACTGTCTCAGTTCATATGAGAAACCATAGTATATATATTCACACAATGGCAAAACCATCTGACAACACACTTCTCAGACAAGTCCCTGACCTTATCATACACTGAGTGGCTTTAATCAAAAAAATGTCTCAGAGCTCTGGAGGCTGCCAGTCTGACAGCAAGGTGTAAGCAATGCTAATTTCTTCTGAGGCTCATGAGGAAGAGTCTGCTTTGTGCCACTTACTGGTTTCTGGTGGTCAGAGACAATCTTCTGTGTTTGATTTGCAGATGATACATCTGTCCAGTCTGTGCCTTCTCCTTTGCATGGTGTTGCATGTATGTCTGTGTGTCAGTCTGTGTGTCTGTGTTCAAATGTCCCCTGTTTACATGACATGTTGAATTAGGGACCTGCCACACTCCAGTAAGACCTCCTCTCAACTAATCATAGCTAGATGACCCTGTTTCCCAAAATGGTCACATTTTGAGTACTAAGATTTTGGACCTCAGCATATGAAGCTTCTTAGGGGTGGGAGAGACACAATTCAACCTGTAATAAATGATCCGTAGAATATGCTATTTTGTTCTGTGCTCTTTTCCCCCTTATTATGCTGTGAATTTTATTTCCGTGCCACTCAGTAAAATCCTTCTCCATAATTTTGATAGCTATATATTACTATACTATAGACATGTTCCTGAGATTATTAACTAATTCTCAAGCTAGGTACTTTTCAAATATATATAATATTATTTTTTAAAACTGCAAGGAACTCCACCTTAAAGATAAATGGTTTCTGTACCTCTGTTGTTATGAACTTAGTTTGTAGATGTTGAATTTCTGGCTGAAAACATAACACATTTTAAGGCAAGTGAAAGAATTGCCAAGTTGGCTTCCATTGTTGTGGTACCAGCATTTCCAGTTAATTGTCTTCCCAATTTGAGAAGTAGAAATGAAGTCTTGGTGGAATTTATACTTTGATTTTGCAGTGAGTTTATGTATTTATTCACTATAAGTATTTCATTCTGGTTTTGACTTAAAAACATATTGATAGACAGAATAAATTTATAAAGCAATAGCAGGGCTTCTAAACTCATGATGTTGTTGATGTGAACTTTTATATAAGCTGCTGCCTTAAACTCTTGAAGCCAGCTCATGTGAGTAGTCTACCACTCTGCATTTGGAAATTATTTGGACTGTTGCTTTCTGGCTTGGACAAAGAGGCAAATATTGGTTTTCTCTGAAGCATTATATAGGAATAGATACCGTTTTTAGAATGTCAAAGGTAACAACCAGTGTTATAAATGTTTTATAGCATACATTTACCTTCTCTTTGTGTTTAGTTTGTATTACGTATTAAATTTATGCATCCTGAGTTATGCCCTAAGTAACACATGATTTTACTTCCTATAGTGCTGTCAAATCGGCCTGTATTCAATGCCTTTCTGAAATTCCAGTTCATATAACAGTGTGTATGTGGCTGAGGTAGATACACATGTACTTTTACCCTTCTTACTTTGGAAATGGATCTGAGGCTCTTAGAACATTAACGAGCCTTTTGAGAGAAAGGCAGAATGGATGGAGGGCTACGGCACCGTTGGAGGAATCTGAGGCACACCTGCCTTGATCAAAGAACGCCCTATCAGTGCAGTAAAGTCAACAGCAGCGGCTTGCTCCCAAGGCCGTAGCCTGTGTTTCTTGATTCACATTCCTGAACACACTCGCCCTTAGCTGAGATAAAATTATGGATGCACTCTGCTTCTGCCTCTGATGTTGCTATTTTGGGTGAGGTGGTCCTGTCTGTGAATTAAAATTATAGATGTTGACATCTTTTGTATGCTTAATGTGTTCTAGGCCCTGGTTCTACATATTATGCTATTTCATTCTAACAACTCCATTAAAATGTGTCAACCTCAATAAAAGTCAGAGAGAAATTCTTCAAACAATACGGCTATTCACTTGGGGATAGCAGAGCACTGCCATGGGAATGGATATGCCAGAGGAAATCATGAGCATTTCAGAGAGGGTGAGAACAAGAGAAGTTTTAAAAGGCAAAATGAAAAGGATTATATAGGTATTTGGAAACAAGAATCTTGGCTACAAGGACTGATAACAGGGTGGTGCTAGTCTGAATTCAAACAGATTATTACTGCAAAGATGTTCTTGCACAAGTATTTGTGTAAGGTTGTGGTGGCCTTCTGTGCAAGCTTGTAGTTCCAGTAGGTTCTCTTGTGATAGTTATATCACACAGTGAAGTGTGAGAAAGAAGTCTTCCTTCATATCCTTCTCATGTCATCCTGGATTGATTGATTGATTGATTTTGTTAATCTTGACACAAATG
Organism: Chinchilla lanigera; assembly: GCF_000276665.1. NCBI lineage: Eukaryota > Metazoa > Chordata > Mammalia > Rodentia > Chinchillidae > Chinchilla > Chinchilla lanigera. The sequence goes on along the minus strand of NW_004955517.1, from coordinate 2,567,677 downwards.
ACTCTGTTTTGATTCATAGAACTTTCACAAATATATGCACCATTGCTACACTTCTTTTTTAAACACAGTCAGAGGAGGCTTAGAAAAATGAGCAAAGTATAAATGTGCATATTTGATAATAGCAGAGCTGAGGGCTGATCCCAGGCTTGTTGAGCATGACAAACATCTCAGGAGCTTACTCTAGATGTATGAAAGAAAGAAAGGTTCCGGTCCTCTCGTGGACAACTGATCTGTACAAAAAGAGCCAGGACCTTACAGGAAAAAGTACGCCACTAAAGTGATCCATTTGGCAAATCTGCTTGGCATCTTTCTCATTTAGGTGATGGGTTCGGATATGCACACATCCACCAAAATGTTCAAGTTCTCTAGCAAGTTCAAAGGCAAGCACTTTTTTAAAAAGTTGTTTTTCCTTACAAAAATTCTTGGTAAGATAACAAATGGTTGTTTTTATTCTGTTTGAATTGGTTTTATTTTATGAGTAGAACCACAGCTGCCTAAGCAAATGATGGAAAATATTCAGAGAAAAGTAACGCATTGGGTGCACCCTGACTTGCTTGTTAACAGTTTCCCTGCCACTCCACCCCACTTCACCCACTTGTGAAAATGCAAAGCTCTGGGCTTGTAATGTTTTGCTTTAGGAGACAGCTTCTCCTCCCATGGTCTGCCTTGGAGGAGCGGGGTAGCAGACCCAGTGCCATCTGACTAGTACATTTTGGGGCCAGAACACAAACTATGTCCATGGGGCCCAGGCAGATAATGCATGGAAGAAACAGGAAGCTGGCCAGCACACTAAACATGATTTCTACTTGTAGTAGCACTTGCTTCCACTGCAGCCAGTTGTTGCTGTGTGCTACATAGGTCCAATGTGTGCACATATTTCCACTTTTAGAGGGGAGAACAAAAATAATGATTTATGTTGGTTTTGCTGTGCTGGAATCAAACCCAGGACCTTGTGCATTCTAGACAAGTGCTCTACCCCTGGGCTATGCCCTCAGCCCCTACAAGATTTTAATGTCAGAAATATTTTCCATGTTTTAAACATCACCAGGCCCAGCCACAAAGCCCAGCGGGTTTCTGGGTAGTGCCCGCAGACTCTAGCTTGCTCCTCAGGCACCGCAGTCTCTGGGTCCCTGGAGCTGCTCTCTCTGTACCCCAAGGACCTGGCCCAGTTTTTCCTAAACAGGAAGTTCTCAGCAGCTGTTTATTGGATGGAGGAATGAGAAATTAACCTTAGCTTTGCTTTGAGATGAAGGAATTACTGGATCCAAAGGACCCCTTTGCCTTCCTTCAGATAAAATACAAAATGTTCTCATTAGAGATTTAGGAATAATTAAAATATAGGAATTATGTCTTGGCCCCAAACTTCAATGGGAATGGAAGCAGTGGTTCATGATAGCAATAGACAGAAGTAGGAAAACTAGCTCCGGATACCAGGTAATGCAGGGAAAGATTGAATTTCTCAGTGGACCAATGTAATCTCAGAGAGTTAATTGTATTCTTTAAAAGTGTGGTTTAGTTGTTTGTAGTTTAAAGAAACAATAACAAAATGTATCTTCACAGGCAACAGTTCTGGATATTTATCTATCGTATTGGGGTAACATCGTGCACTAGAGCATTCTACCACAATGGAGAAGTTCTTCTCCTCACCTGCACCTTAGGAGTCACCAGCACAGACAGCTACACTCAGGATGGGGCTCACGTGACTGTGGAACAGAGCTCTTGTTGATTTGTGATTAATTTAAAGTGTGCTAGCTGCTGGTTGTCATATTGGACAGTGTAAGCAAAGAGAATTATCTCATCCACCTGGCTTGGCAGGGGAATGTGTTAAACTTCAGCAAGGAATTTAGTGTATGGGGTAAAATATATTCGTTACAAAGGAGGTTCTCCTCTTTAAAGGCATTTATTTTTTTAAAGTAAAATTTAACAGACAAGACAGTGTTGGTGGCAGTGAGCTTTATGAGATACTTCTAGAAATTTATTGGACCCTGAATTTCATAAATTGTGTCAGTTCTTCACATTTGAGATGCATTTGATGTATCTCTATATGTCATGGATTTTGTACGTGTAGATGGTCACACATTGCTCAATGACAGGAATGTGTTCTGAGAAATGTGTCATTAGGTAATTTCATCTTTGTGCTCACGGGCTCCATCCCTATTGAAGATTTGCTATTGCAAGTAATTTTCCTCCACAATCAGCTGCTCTAGAGCTTCCAAAAATTCTTCATCTGCTTTCACATCAGTATTCCAAGATCACTGCACACTTCCACTTTATGCAATGAATAATAATGTTTGAATCATTTAAAACACCCAGAACTAGCAAAAGGCCCTTTGCTTTTGGCTGTAGTCATCATAGTACTTCTGGATCTTTAATCCTGCTCATTGGAAGACTCTATCACATGCATGCTTTTCTCAGACTTTGCTTAGATAAAGCAAATCATTTAATGCTTTTCTTTGCTTTACCCCTTTTTTTATTGCAGTACCCATGGTTGAACTCAAGGTCTTCACACTAAGAAATATATCCCTTTTTAACTTTAAGTTTTTAAATTTTGAGTCAGGGTCTTGCCAAGCTGTTTGGTCTGAACTCAAACTTGCATCCTCCTGTCTCAGCCTCCCATAGTACTGGAATTACATGCGTGTGCCACTGTGCCTGGCTCATCATTCTGTTCTTGTTCTTCTGCATGACAACTGTGGTACAGTGGGACATTCCTGCCTGGCAAACACTCACCATCACTGGTTTTTCCAGCACAGTAGTTGTTGATTTTTTTCCATGTTATTTCCAGGTCATTCACTCAATGTAGACTCCCACTGACAGCATGAGTGGTAGATTTTGCATGCTTAGGGCTGTGATGAGCCAAGCAACGTGAAATTAATAGAGCACAGGGACGAATGATGCAAATGAGAAGCAGAATAAACAGGAGCTATATGAGAGCTGCTACTGGCTTAACATGGCAAGTAAAACAAAAATTATAAATAGAAGTACACTCTAAAATAGTAACCAGAAGTCCAGTACAGTAAAGACATGTACTGACACCACAGTCACTTAGGATCATTATCAAGTGGTATGCACCATGCACAACTGTGTGTGCTGTACTTCACACCACTGGGTACCCACGGTGTCTGCAGGGTGCAAGGGTCTCCAGCTCTTTATAATCTAATGGGACCACGTTTATGTGTGCCAAGAAATCATTGTTCAGCACATGACCAGGCAGGAATTTTAAATAAGAAATAAAAATACAAAAGTGAATAATAATCTTTCCTCTTTGCACTGACATGTAGCAAGATGACAAATTTTCCAAGTCTGCACTAGTGCACAACATTTTTGATAATGGTAAGTGTTTTATTTGGGAAGCAGATTAACGACAAGCAAAGTGATGCAGTATCAGGTGACACAGGGAAATTAAACACTTTAAGACTCAGTTAGCAAAAGATCATATAGAGACACATATTTATTCTACACAGTCAGCATTACGCTTTAGATCTCAGAGGCGGGGCTTCTGGGAGGGGACTGGATCCTGGGGGTGCCATGTTGATCAGTGACCTATTGATGAACTCACACCTGCACGTCTTGTCAGGAAGTGGGGCCTGCTCATTTTTGGTCCCTGGGGGAGTGACGTAGTACAATGCGCCTTATCCCTGGCACTTCCTTTCCCTCTTTGCTTTCTGGTTGCCATCACAGCCCTAAGATTTCCTCCACTGTTCCCTTCACCGTGCCATTTCTGCCGTGAAGTAGGCCCAGCCATGCATGGACTGAACCCTCTGAAATTGTGAGCCACAGTAAACCTTTCCTCCCATTAGTTGTGTGTTGGGTATTTTGTCCCAGTGACTAACACAGGATGGTAGCTTGATAATATTCTGACAATGGCCATAGAAGCAGTACTATCAACATGAAAGAGGAATGAGAGTGGTCAGTACTCTGACCTAAGAGCCAAGTGGTACAGGTGCCTCACAGTTGATGTGTTGCCTACATAAGCAAGACCCAGAACTGTGCAGTGTGTATCATCTCCTTCCTCCCTCAAAAAGTAGAGTTTCAGAGACACCCCCATACCCTAGCTAGGCATTGCTTTACTTTGGATTCCTTTGCGAATGATACCTAAGTCAAAGGCATCTGTAAAGGTAAATTATTAAGTAGTGATCACAGGAAGCAGGAATGAGGGAGCAGAGAAGTGAGATGGAGAAGATAAAACCAATGCAAGGGTATATGCAGGCATTTGTCCTCCTAGTGGGGACATTATTGTTGGAACTGCAGCCTCTGAGCAGCTTCAGAGGGTACATCTCAGAACCCTCTGCCCTCGGGACACCTGGAGAAAGTTATATCTCTGCTCCCAGTCCCCACTGGTCCAAGTCAGGCTCACGAAGTGGTGAGCAGTGGTAAGCGTGTGCACTGAGACAGCAGTACTATAGCAACCGGAGCTTACTCTCACTGGGGGACCACTGTAGAACATAGATCCAGTGTAGAACCTTTCACTTGGCTGCCCTATCTGGAAAAGAAGTGGAGAGATGTAGCTTTAGCTTGGCATGTGGACACCTGAAGCAAAACTTGCTAAAAGGGAGAAGAGGGTTCTTGGAGAGAGTTATTTGTCTCCGACTCAAATACATAATGAATATCTTCAAATCGTTGCATATGCTCCACTGATCTTGTCTGAGACTATGTTTAAAATAAATGAAATCCAGTCTGATCCTTCAGCATACCAGGGATCATTTGGTTGTCGCCCGTTCAAACTGGCTTAGGGGCAAAAAGGAGGGTAGATTGGAAGGAATATGGACCATTAATGGGCAGGAAGATCAGTTAGGCTGCTTGAGGGGTTGGAACTAAGAGGTGAAATCCGGGAGCTGGAAATGGGTGAGGAGTTCTCTGGCATCACCTTCCAGGTCCCTTTTACATCTGCTCTTTGCCTCTCGGCACCATTGCGCTGATTTTTACTACAAAATCTTGCTGTGTTTCTTTGTATTCCCGATAACATCCCTGTAAGCCTGCTTCTCACCTCACAGCTCGCGTGGTAAACACTCTCTTATCTCAGATTTTCCAGCGAGGAGAAGTGGCTGTCTCTTGCAGTCCAGTCCAACTTGGGAAGCCTGGCCAGAGTGTAGTACAGAAACTGCACCAGGGGAGAGAAGATACTTAAAGGAGGGGCGGTGGGTGAGGAGGACGGCTGTGTCAGCCTTACTAACGCTAACTCTTCAGTCTGAGAAAGCATGAAGTTCCTAAGCAAGCGGGGTGGTTGGTAGTCAGTGCTGAGTCATAAGTTCATGGGAAAGCGTTGGTGGCAGTTTCACAATAGTTGAGAAGCTGTCCCAGATGAGACATCTCCAGGGCTGGTGGCAGTCATCTAGGTGCTGTGGGAACTCGTCTTCAGACATCTCCCGTGTGGCAGGATGAGGCACTTCCGTGTTTTCAGTGTAGCATTGTTGAATTCATTAATCATCGAGGCGCTTGGCACTAAAATTAGCAGCAAATGATGAGTGTCCTTGATTGTACAATCGGATATGTTTTTCACTTATGGCACTCAAGAATGATTTGGATATGTTTTTGATAACGCTTGCACATTTCTTAGCCAGCTTCGGAGGGCTCTTCACAGAACTGGTGGGGGGCAGAAAGATGGGGAAGGGGAGGCAGAGGGAGGATGAGCCACCTCCGGATGATGACTGGCCAATTACACTTCGGCACTGGTTACTCAGAGCCTCCCTTTTCAGATGCTGCTTGTGTTGGGTTGTAAGGGTTAATTCCAGAAGTAATTACCCATTTGTCTGTCTGTCTGTCTATCTATCTATCTATCTATCTATCTATCTATCTGTCTATCTTTCCATTATCCTCACTCTAAGGTAGAAAATTAGAATGTAGTACAGAACTGACTCAAATGTTTTGGCTTAAATAAAAACAAGTGGCATGGTTGGTATTCACCAGCCTGGTGCCATCCCTCAAGAGTGCTTTAAGGGTGAAGTGTTTGAGGTGGGTGATGTTGTGTGGCCCAGGACCCCTCACCAGAGTAGTACCCTGCCCGCCTGCTCGTCTCCAGCCCTTGCGATGCCGCTGCCAGCAGATCACAGCTGCCTCTTCCCTACAGAATTGCCTTTGGTGGGATGGATACGACCTCACTCTGGGGCTACAGCCTGCTCCAGGGGCAGCCACAGGCAGCACCCGTCCGACCCTGCTATACCAAAGGCTGGCTCCCTTGCCGCAGAGTGGCACCAACTCTGTACCATCCACACTCAGAGCACCTCGGGGATGTGGCAGAAGTCGGTTATAGCTGAAGCCATGTATTGATTAACTCCTCCCCCTGTGTATCCTGCTTCCCTCACCACCATTTCCTGCAGACCGCCCTCCAGTACATCAAGACCACCAGATACTTCTGTCTCAGCTTCTGCTTCCAGAGAACCTGGTCAGAGAGAGGAATGTTTGCTGTGTGTGTGTTTTTTTTAAAGGCCCAATTTTTCACAAAGCAATATTAGGAAAAGAAGATGTGGAGTGTTGGCATAGTTCTATTAAATGCAATGAAATATTTAGTGAAAGGAACTGGTTTGCAACATATAGACTTCAGTATTCTCTTTAAATCATGTGACGTTAAACCAGATCACTTGCAAAGTGTCAGTTTTGGAAAAACTGGGGCTGCTAATCTTTCTTTCATCATCTTTTACTAATCTGATGTTTTCTAGACGTATATTTACTTTCAATAGATTACAGTGATAATTTGGAAAAGTAACCCTGAATAGTTAATAATGCTTTGCATGACATTTAGATATAAAATGTGCTTCACACATTGTCTAATATAAGATGGGCTTCCAATAAATGCTGTGGATTTTGAGCAGCTATTTTTAACTATTTTTCCTTAAAAGAACAAACACTTGTAATTATTGGCTAACTTAAAAAATGGCAGAACCTGTAGAATGATATCCAGAAAGGGCTACAAGGATTGGGCTAACTCTTAAAATTGAGTTGGTGTGGAAAGAGTGCATAGAGACATTGTTTACAACCTCACTATTTTGAGAAATCTATTTTGTACTGAAGTGTATGAGCAATTAAAATTTCCTACAGCATTCTTTCATCAAGGTAAGATTTTTCCATCCTGAGGCTGTAACATGAGTCCACTGAAAATGTCATGTTGTAATTTAGACAATTCTTCCAAGTCTGTTGCAGAAAGCTTGTGCCTAAATACATATGCTTTAAGGAGGAGAAGTGAACAACATTTTAGAAAAGTCCCTATGGACGCTCAACTTAGTGGATGCTTACGATACTAATTTGTGTCCCTTCTTGACATTTCTGGATTTTCTAAAGTTACTATCTTGTCCTCTTCAGCCCAACAAGATTTGAGAGCTCACAGTTGACTAATGAATTAATTTCTCTCCCACTGTAGAATTTATCACAAGCCTTGCGGGGACACACGCTGTATGATGATGATGTAGGGTACTGAATTACTTAACCTCTGCAACTCCATCACCTGGAACAGTGCTTACTTCGTGGTGGGCACCCACGGATCTCCTATATGAGTACACATATGAAGGAAAATGGCGTTCTGTCTTGGGATACTGCTCCTCATCAACATCTCTTGTTTCATCATTTTCTACAAGTGGAAATTTTACCCTTCCTTTCAGGACCACTTCAGGTTCCCACCTTATTCCTCTACTTATTTGGATTTTCATTAAAACAAAAACTCTCCCGCTCTGGGACAGTCATGGCTTCCTAGTGTCGCCTTGTGAGATGGACTGTTCTTTCCAAACACACTCTGTGTGATCACAAAAATATGGTTAATGTTCCGTTAAAAATCTGTTACAGTAAAAGATACATTGCCATTAATCCCCCTTGGATTATCCCCTTACTGTCAACACACTTGTCCCGTCATTCTTGTCACTTTCTGAAGCAGGTCTGGGAGTCCTTGTTTATGAGCGTCGTTGCGAGGTGTGATTAGAAATACAGGGAAAGCCGCTTCCGAGTGCTACCTAACAGGAAAACAGGCTCTGATAAACATTGTGGCATCTTCGTCCACTTATTCATCAGAGCCGGCACCTGTGACCTCCGGCTTACCACCAGTCAAAATACCCGTGAGATAAGTATTTTGAATCAATTCAGGATATCCCAGTAGCACAACTCAAGAGATCCATGAAAGTGGGCTTCCACGACTGCTTCTGAAAGTGGCAAGAAAAATGGGGTACGTGTGTCTGAGTTGAGAGGCAGCATTTTGAGGGGGATTCCTTGGCAATGTGGCTTTTACTATCAGTCTTTTAAAAAGTTTAAACGTTTATGTATGTTTTGATCCCACCTCATAAGCTAGGTTTTGCAGTGGGATCCCATGCCTGTTATCTTTCAGACAAATGACTAGGAAGAAAATAAAACTGTTTAGAGCATTTTACTCATGTCAAGCCATACATGAGGGGCTTTATGTCTTTTAGTCACCCGGTGAGGCTGCTACAGCGTTTCAAAAATATAATTAAGCTCAAAGCCTCATGGAAAATAAATTGTAGCAAGAAGATTTAAATCTTAGTGGGTGTGACTCCAGCTTCAGTAATTTATTTCAATGGACTTCAAATTACCTAGGCATGTAATATATTAAATTCTGTAGTAAAGGAGAAGTGTTCATTAAAAATTATTTACATATTTATTTTCATTGTCAAAAAGAGGAAACAAAATAGTCAAGGACCACATTGAATAAATATGTAAAATTTCTTGTATTTTCTTTGCATTTGTGTTTCTCAAATAGCCTTTTTTTTTTGAAATACAAATAGTAATCATAACTTAAAAGTTAATAGCGAATACAGTGAAGAAGTCACTGTTTTGAAGGTGGTGTTGTGGATCAAACCTAGGGCCTTGCACAGGCCGAGCAAGTGCTCTGCCATTAACTAAAGAATTCAGCTCCAAGAATTCCATTTTTAAAATGCTTATTTTAAGAGGTGAAACTCATTTGCCTGTTAAAATTTGTAAAGCATTCACGTGGAAATAAATATTGGCTTGGGAAATAGTTTATCTTGTAATTCTGAGCTCAGAAAAAGAATGAGAATAAAATGCTGTTGTATGACCTTCTCACCTCTGTCCAGTGGCCACTGTCCTTGTGCCCTCTCTGCAAACACTGCTGGTGGTGTGGAGGAGGACAGCCTGAGCTGGTTCGTGAAAACACCGTGACCTAAGCCCCGACTCTGTCACTGTTAAGAACCGGGACAGACCACTTTTACGTCTGAGCTTTAGGGTATTTAAAGTGAATGCATTAATATTTGCCCAGCCCATTGCCCAGGTTTTGGAGATCAAGTAGTCTGTGAGCCACTGCAAAACAATAGTTCCAATGATATTTTAACTACTGGGTGGAACAGAATCACTGCTAAGTTTGAGCTCAGCTCCTTCCACTTGTGGACACGTGATTTAATCTCATCTGTAAACTGCACTGGAAGGGCTTCCTTGTTGACTTGCTGTGGCCATGATATTTAAAACATGCTGTAAAGTAAAAGATGGTAGCATCTCAGGAAGCATTCGGCCAAGGATAGCTACTAGAAAGAGTTATGGAAAGCATGAATGTAGACTTTCGTTTCTTCTATTCACCGTTTTAAAAGCCATTTGTCACTTCATACTCAGGATCCTTTGGACTCTGCCAACAATTTTTGATGATTTTTTTTTAGAAAAAGCTGCATGCTTGTTTGATGAAACCTTATCATCTCCCATAAAACAGAATGGTGGCTCTAGTTTACCAACAGGATATAGTTAATGAAACCCTCCCTGTGGGTAATTCTAGGTAGTTGAAGACTGAAACAATATATTACCAAGGACTGTAGAGCTGACCCGTTATAAAAACCTGCTCCACATTTACCTTGGAGACATCACATGAATTCTCTGAGGAGCAGTGATGAGTGCTTTTGCTTCCCTTTGCCCCTTTTCTTATTCTAGAACTATTCAGAACAGCTGTATATTCCACAGTTAGTGATAATGTTCATATGGCAAGTTTTCTTAGAGAAAAGAACTACTGAGTTAATTTTATATTGTGTTGTAAATGGCAGCTAGCAGATCCTTCTTGCAAGGAGGTTCCTGTACTGGGGAGATCAGTGGCACCTGAGGGGAGCAAGGACCTCACTGGTTTCAGTCTTTGATCACCCGAAGGGTCAGGCCAGGGAGAAACAAGTGTGTGCAAGCGTGTGTGTAACAGAAATGTTACATCACTGGTCTCTCCGTTATAATTTTCCTCTTTTAACAATGCCTGAATTACTATGAGCAAAATGAAGAACTAGAACAATCTACACAGGAACTGATCCTCTCCATTGCAGGGCATGCTACAACCTTTTGTTTCTTAGGGAGCCTCCTGGTTGGAATTCTACAATTTAAAAATGTCACAAGTGAAAAACATATGAATAACTCATGCAAAATACTCAGTTTTCTTTCTTTGGTCTTATATCACAGACTTTTTTTAAAGCATGGAAACATCATGTATGACGTCTGACTGGAAGAAAAGGGGAGGATTTCTTATTAATAGCTGACCTTCCTTCAAGTAAAATGTGTGTTATTTAATTTTTATTAATCAATTTATTGAATGTTAATGTTAAATTTAATATTAAGTATGTAATTTTACTGTTTAATGATTTATTAACAATAATTTCAAAAGATTCTTTTTATTAAGGTTTTTGGTGAAGAAGACTAGCGTAGTAGTTACAAGATATCGTACAAGTTGAGGATCAGAGAGACCTTGATTTGAACGCTAGCATTGTCATGTTACCTATATAGTGAAGGGAAAAGTTATTTTCTCTCTGACCCTCAACTTCCAGATCTGAGCTCCAGTGCAGGTTGGAAATGACGTGTGCATCAGTTAGCTTCCAAGGTGATCCCAGAGACCTCCTGCTTTTCCTGTGTTTTTCTGGAACTCTCCACCATGGCACAGCATTGGTCTGCAGAGGGAGCGGCCCCGGAGGCAGGAAACCGAGGTCTGCAGGTAGCAGACAGGTGGAAATGGGCGTGCAAGCAATTACACTAAACACCTGGAAGTGTTTTCTCCGGCTCGTTCTGGGCCTGGGCTGACCAGAGCCCCAGCTGACTGCCTGATCGCAGTCTTGTGAAGCACTCTGAACCAGAGCCGTCCAGCCATACAACATTTGGGCTCCTGACCTTCCGAAACTATAAGATAGAGTAAATGCTTGCTATTTTAAACAGCTGATTTTTCAGCTAATGTATTACATGAGAGTTGGTAACCAGTAAACATGACAGGGAAAAGAACCAGTTTATTCTGCTGGGTGTGGTAGTGCAAGCCTATGATCACAGCAAGCCTGAGCAAGTAGATTACAAATTCAAGCCCAGCCTGGGCAATTTAGTAATTTAGTGAGACCCTGTCAATATTTAAAGAAATAAAAATAAAGAAGGACTGAGGGTGTAGTTCAGTAAGAAGGCCCTGGGGTCAATTCCCAATGCTAAAAAAACAAACCAACCAACCTCAGTTTATTCCTTATATATCAAAAAATTGAAGGTTTGTTGAGTATTTAAGTAGTGGGTATATAATACTTGTATTTCTGACCTTTTCCTTACACAAATCTTGTGTCTTCTAATTTTCAAGCTATACTGTGCTTACTAATCAGGAGGACTTGTTTAAAATACCTAGCCAGAGGCCCCACCACCAGGAGTTCTGACGTGATACATCAAGCAGAGGAACCAGGCATCTTTACCTCAGTTAGCATCCTGGGTATCTCAGATGTCGGTGACCTACCCGCATGAAAACCCTGCCCTTGCTGAGCTGAGCTCATAGATACTCTCATCCTATCCCAGGATGAGAACTCATCTGGTTTGGGATGGACTTTCCCAGTTTGGACACTGAGAGTCCTGAGTCCTGGGAAGCCCCTCAGTCCTGGCAAGAGTGGGATGATTGGTCATTTATCATCTTCCCACCCTGCCCTGGCCCATTTGCCCCAGCCCATGCCGGTCTAAATCGCCATTTCCCGTGTGAGATGCCATTTCCCGTGTGAGATGCCATTTCCCATTGTCTCCACCCCACATTTTTCAGATTCCCCTCTGTTATTCTGAGAGCTTTTGGGTTTTCAAAGTGTCTTTGATTTATAGCATCTTGTAAGACTAACATTTGTACCCTTATCCTTTGTAAGTCCCTGAGGCAAAGACTACTAGCTTATCCATCTCATGAATGAATGTCAGCCTCCTTGATCTGAGGTGTCAGTTCAAGTTCAGGTGCAGTCCTAAGGAACAAGCCTTTGGGGGAAAGCAGATAGTGTCTCTCTTTAGTGAAGCTTCTCAATATGCTCCCTTTCAGTATATTTGAATTTAAAGTGATTTTGTGTTCCCACTCCTGAAAGATTAAAAAATGCTGCTATGGTAAATAGGCCAGCTGTACTAGGGCAGGTAGCTCCTCTTCTGCCAGCTGATAGCTCTTCTCCTGAGGAGCCTCTAACAGCTTCGGGGGGACTGTCACTGATACATACCCTACCTCTGTCTATCAGATTTACTAGTGATGAAAAACATTATAAAATTAGGCTATAGATTGCCCATTAAAATTTGCCAAAGAGTTCATTATAATGATAAAGATCAAAGTAGCGGGAAACTCAGTATGCTTAATTATGACTTCAAACAGCAAAGATATGAATCAAAGCCTTCCCTCAGCCTTGAAAAGGGTTAGATTTTCTTTACCCAGTGTCAGGTGCCTTCCACGTAAATGAAACACTTTGCACTTGGGACACAGGTGATTTTGACTGTATGCTTGTCATCACCTTGGTTTAAACTTGAGGAAGACTAATCCATTGCTCTGGGCGACAGAAGGAGGACTCTATTTTATATTTCAACTCTCGCCATTTTTGTTGTGCTTTTTCTCCTGAATTACAAGATTTACCCTCTCTGCAGTGAAGGAAGATAAGTAAAAGTTCCAGTAACAACCACAGAAGTTTCGTATGTTGAATATTTGGTCTATGCTAGATGAGTGTTAAATGAGGGCAACTTTCTACAGTGAGCCCTCTCAGAATTCTCCCTTCCACTGTGTTTGAACTCAAAGCAGTCCGATACCTAATCCAGTGATGAATATTGCACTGCTTAGCTTAGTTTCCCAATAATCCAAAGAAGGAGAATAGATTACCGTTTGCATATAAATGAGGAAATAGAGATCCAGAAGTTAACTGGTCCATCTGGGGTCACACGAAAGTTGAGTGAGTGGGTGGGGATTCAAACCAGACAGCCTGACTTCCGATACCAGGTTCTTAACTTCTGTATTAGTTGGGGTTCTCCAGAGGAAGAGACTTAATAGAAAATGCACAGCAAGTTCCTGACTTACAAATGAGGTTCGTTCTGGGAAAACCTTTGTGAGTTGGATTCGTTCATAAGGCCAACAAAATAAGTCTTAGAAACCTTTGATACACGTATGCAATGTGAAGCATAACAAGAGCACAGAAGTGCCGTAAGTCCCCCACTGTACTGGACTAGCACCGCGCAGTAGGTCGGCACACAGCAGCAACTGGGACAATGTTCCGTAGACACGTGAGCTGCTTCCACGACTTGTTCTCATCTATGAATGTTCGTAGTGCGAGGCCCATTTGCTCCTGTGCAAGTTCACAACTCGAATGTTCAGGAACTTTATGTATATTTACGCAAGGGGGCTTGTAGCAGGCTTACAGGCTCAGAGCAGAGAGCCCACAGTGGCCGTCTGTGTGCTGGAGAGCCAGAGGGTAGAGGGCCCAGGAGCTCGGCCCAAGAGGATGGAAGCTGAGAACAAGAAGCATCAGGGATGCAGCACCGGCCTGAGGCAGAAGGCCTGGTAGACCTGCGTAGTCGCTGGTGAGAGTCTGCTTTGGAAGGCAGACTGGAGACGGCGTCCAAAGGTGGGGTCAAGACTGGTGCTGTTCCGAAAGGGGCGCACTTCCTTCTCCTTTTTTAAAAGTCTACCTCCCTGTTTGATTTCTTTTTATTTTTTTACTGGTTGGTGCCACCCACAGTTTGCCGGCCTACGTGTCAGTCATGCGCAGATACACCCAGAACTGTGCTGTCCCAATCTGCCAAGCGTTTCTCAATTCATTCAAGCTCCTGGATCCTGATTAACGGTCATGGCTCTTGGGTCATGTCCTCCATCACCCTCATCACCTTTGGAGATAAGAGATTCCTACGGGGGCTGGGGATTTAGCTCAGAGGCACAGCACCTGCCTGGCAAGCGCAAGGTTGTAAGTTCGATTCCTGGTACCGGAAAAAAAACAAAAAACAAAAAACAAAAAAGAAAAGAGAGAGAGATTCCTACGGAAGCTCTTTTTCTTCTTGAAAAACTACTTTAAATATGGTTGTAAACACAGTAAGAGAGAGCTGAGTATACTTTAATTCCTTCGTTCCTCAATACGCTTGCCCGGAAGTTGTGTTCTCATAGTAGTTTAGCACTGCCTTACATTGTACTTTCAGACTCCTCCCTCTTTGCCCTTTAATTAGCAGTGTGACCTGTCCTGGCGGGCAGGTTGCTGGTCTCGCTCCTCTGCCTTCCTGTCAAATGATCTTTCTTCATATTAAATTGGAAGGAAGCCATTATGAGAGCCTTTTTTAATGCAGATGATCATCCCTCAATTTGCAAGTTCTGTAAGTTTTGATTTTCGTACATTAAGTTTTGTTAAAAGAGGGCACACACCGAGATGAAGTGATAAATCCTGTGTTGGTAAGATCCCTAGGAGGAGGCTGATGTAGAAAATGCACTAGAGAAAAGAATCCTTGACTCTGGTCTCATTTCAGTTGGCACTGCGGCCCTAATGGGATCTGCTATCAGGCTTAGGAAGGACGTAGTTCACGGCTTTTCATCTTGCTCACATTACGGAAAGATAATATGTGAGGGTTTTTACCAAGGACTTTGAAGGACAAAGAGAACAGTAATGTGGAGACATGTGAAAGCAGCAGGAGAAAGGGGGTCTGAATATACATTAATACAAGAAGTGCTAAAATCAAATCCCGTTTCAGATAGCATTTCAGTTGAGAGAGAACTTTGACTATTTTTGTTTCCTTGTTAACTATTAGAACTTTTCACTGTGATTTCATTTGTTGTAGATGGTCTTCCAGACATCCTAGGGTAAAAGATGTGTGTATCTTAGGCATAAAAAATGACAAACATATAGCACATTTTCAGTGAATGCTTCCTTAAGAAAATGTTATTGACCTACACATATTTTATTTTTAAGCAACTTTATTGAGATATAATGGACCAATAAGAAATAATAATTAGCATTTTGGTATTCTTCTCTCCTGTGTATTCCTACATTTTTTTTTTTTTTTTAGTACCAGGAATGCTTGCCTAAATTTTCTCTGATACCACTTTTCTTCAGTTTGAGACTTGCCTGACAATTTTTATAGTTTGATCTTTGTCCCTCAGTATAATATACCTTTTCTCCCCAGCTGCATTTAAGATTCTGTCTTTATTGTATTGTTTGAACAGTTTCACTGTGACACAGTTTGGTGTAGTGCCCTTCTTGTTTATTGTACTTGATGAATCATTAGACTACTTGGATCTATGAATTTGTAAAGTTATAATTTTGATCAAATAATAAATTTTCATTAAATTATACATTTTATACCTTCCATCAGATTTCAATGATTGGTCTTCAATTTTCTAGTCTGTCCCTCACCTCCTGCCCTGGAGACTACTATAAATGAATGTTCTGTTCATTTTTTAAATTCTTCATATTTTACTTTGGATGATATCTGTCGATATGTCTTCAAGTTCATTTTTCTGCTATCTTAGTCTGTCATTAATTCTATCAAATGTACTTTTCATTTTAGATATTTTAATTTCCATCCCTAGGCCTTCAATTTGGATTTTTGTATGCTTTTATCTCCAAATGTCTCTCCACACCTTCTGGAGTATCTGTCATAGTCATGGGGTCTGCACGCCCTGCTGTGTTACTCCTAACATCTATGTAACTTCTGTTCACTTTCAGTTGATATTTTCTCCTCATTATGGGTTTTGTTCTGTGTCTGTTTGCATGCTTGGTTATCTGTACTTAGAGACCAGATTTTGTGAGTTTTACTTTGATTGAAGCTCAATGTTTAAAAATTTCTACAGGTATTATTAAGCTTTATTTTGGGAATCAGCTTACTGGCTTGGGATAATTTGATTGTTTCAGGTCTCACCAGTAGGATTTGCCCTGTCCCTAGTCTTAGCTAAGAATTCACACTGTTCCATTGGCTCTGATGACTCAGTATCCTCCATGGAGCCAGTCCCGAGGCCGCTGTGGGGCGTGGGCTGCCTTAGCCTGGGCTCTTGTCCAGCCCTAGAGCAGGAGTTTTAGCCCCTCCTGAACCCATAGGGCTGGTTTCCAGAAGGCAGTGAGGAAGGAGACCCACAGAGAACACTCTCCCCAGGAGCCCTTGCTTGGCTGTGTGGGTGAAGACATTTATTCTAGTATGTTAGGGGGATACATGGTTATCTGCTTCCTCAATTCTGCTAGCCAAAGATTATGGTGCAAAATTGAAAGTGTGAGAGTAGATAGAGGCCAAGGGAAAGCAGTATTTCCTTTGTGGTGGTTTTGTTTAAAAATCTCTTTACTTGCCTTGTGCTTTGAGTTAGTTTTAAATTTTTCTCTAACATCTTAAGACAAAAACAAATCAGATGTGATTGTATTTTGTGAATCTCATCTGTCAGCTTGAGAATTTTTATCTGTGCTCTTGAAACCGCTGGCTGACGTTAAGGATAATGGGGGTGAGGAAAAGCTGAGGGACTTCTTGGAAAGTCTCGCTGTGGTATCTGTGAAAACAGTCACCCTTCTTTTACTTGCAAAAGTAGATCGTACAGTAATGGAATCTGGATTGAGAGTTGTATGTGTTTGCACATTTGTACATATGTATATAGACATACAGAATGCATACCATTATCCCAAGTGACTTCCAAACCCATGTTAAACAGTGTCTATGTATTATTTTGAGTTAATACTGTATCTGAACTCAAAATAATACAGAAGAAAGACCTCTGAATAGGAATTACAAGACTTGGAACATGTTCATCTCTCTAGTTAAATCGTTACAAGACTTTAAAAAAGGAATCTCCCCTTTCTGAGCCTTATTTTCTTCATCCTTAAAAGCAGAATGTACATAGAGCAAGATGGTCCCTTTCAGATCTAGAATTCTGTGATTCTCAAAATATCCACCCCCAGCTGGCATTACGAGGCATTCTAATGTTGTACAAATATTAACTAGTCATAATAGAAATGAGTCATAATAGATAATTCTAACAATGCAGAATAAAGTGCGCATCAAAAATCCCTCATCCCTCAATAGTTCCACAGAACTGTGTTTGTTAATTTTTTTCTGGACACCTCTCCATGCCGATGTGCCCACGGATATATGCATAGATTTCTGTGTACATGAGGTTGATCATATTTGCAATTCTGTGAGCTGCTGGGCAATGACTTAATTTGCTGTTATTAAAACTATAAATTCCACAGCTGACCTGGACTCTGCCCAGCAATCTGTTTCCTCAGTCAGCTCGCTGTTGTGTAGGCATTCTCTCCCTGCCTCCCTCACCCTCTCTCTCCCTCTCCTTCCCTCTCCTCCCTTCCCTATTCCCTCCCTCCCCACTTCCCTCTCTCACTCTGCCCTTCAGAGAGTCTACTTCCAACTCTGCTACACCTTCTCAAACTTCAGCTACACTCATCTCCCTCCCCCTGCAGCATCCATTTCCTACTTCCAGAGGAGAAAGAGAATTCATTTCCCTCCACTTCTTGCAGCCAAGAAGATGACATAACTCGCCTGTGTTCACACACATCCTTTTCATCTTCTTTCCCGACATGACGAGAGGTGCTCTTGATGCTGCTCCCAACTGACCTTTCCACCCGTGTCCTGCAGTCCCTGCCTCTCCCCATGGCCTGGCTCCGTCCAGGTCATCTGTATTTATATAAGTACTGTACCTCCCCCAGTGCTCCCAGTACTGCAAGCAAAGAAGAAAGAAAGAAATCTTTGAGTCAATACTGCAAAGTTTAATCCATAAATGTTTACAAGGGAGGCCTAGGTGAAACATCAGGTCAATTTTTCTTCTACTGAAATGACCTCTTTATGTTAGGAAGATACTTGTTCACTCATTCATTCATTCATCCATTCAAGAAATGGTAATAGTCAGTACTCTGTGAGGCCCTGAGTGTATATTAATGATTAAGACAGAGTATCTACCCTTACAAAGTTTCTAAGTTCATGAGGGAAGGGGGCGATAAACAAAGAAACAAATAGGGAACACAATGACTCCTCCTGAGGTCAGTGCTATGAAAGAGGGGGACATCGCTGACATTGAGCCCTCCAAGGTGCCAGGATGCAAAGGCTAGGACTGTGGGAAGGTACAGGAAAGCGGTCCAGTGGAGATCTGGAAGGCGGGAGCGGCCAGGCCTGTGGACAGCAGAGGAAAGGGCCTTCTACGAATAAGCATAGGAGGCCTGAGGCAGGAAAGAAGCAGGTGTGGTCACAGAGCTGGCATGAGGTCGAGGCCCTGGAGTGGGGCAAGCGTGGGGAGCACAGTGCAGAAGACAGGCTCTCACTATGCAGTTCAGGCTGGCCTTGAGATGGCTTTGTAGCCCAGGCTGGTCTTGAACTCTCAGTGTTGTCAGAAACAATGTTGTCAGCTCAGGCTGACCTCAAACTTGCAATACTCCTGCCTCAGTCTCCCGAGCAGCTGGGCTTATAGATGTGTACCACTGCACCCAAATTAAGGACTTCATAACTCTAGCCATGTGTGCTGTTTTCCCAAATCATGAAAAGTAAGACATGGACAGACATTTGAACAGTCTTTGTGAAATTACTCCTTTCCCTCGTTTATGGCAGTAAAAAGTGAATATAAAAGGATTTCTTGTGAAGTGGCTCTTGCTGCCTACTTCTAAGGAGGCTCTTTGTAACACTGAAATGCCATGCTGCCTGACACAAGGCCCTTTTGAGTTCATCCACATAGGAATTTGAGGCTTGGAAAAAGTTCTTTCATTGTGTGATGCCATGTTATTTCTGTTACTACACTGTAAAAGTGACGCCCAATCTACTGAAATCAGTAATGAAGCGTTTGAAAAACCGTATTACTGACCTACAGAATATTCAAATAAACCCTGGCACATACATATCTCCTGGTAGCTTCCACTTGATGCAGTGGCCACCCAGACACACAGTAGGGCAGCACTTGCAGCTGGAAGTTACTGTTGGGTGCTGTCTGGTACGTGGTTGAATAATTTAAAAATTGTAAAGTGTTATCTGTATCTGCTATAACAAGAATTTAGTCTTTATTAAAATAATTTGTACAGAAAGCAAGTTGGTAGAATTTTTAGCTAAATGATATTTTCTTCTGAGCACCAAAATGATACATTTGTTGTTAAAACTTAGAAAATATAGAATTGGCCAGGCATGTTGGAGCACACCTGTAATCCCAGCATGTGAGAGGGAGAAGCAGGAAGAGTGTCATGAGTTTGAGACCAGCCTGGGCTACATAGTGAGCTCAAGGCCAGCCTGAACTGCACAGGAAGAACCTTGTAAAGAAGCATTTGGGATACTATGTCCCAAAAAAGCCAAAAAATTATATATACATATACATATGTAAATAAAAGAGCATAAGATAAAAAGTAGCCATAATTACAGCACTTAAAGATGATCCTTTTTAGAACATATTTATATGTATATAGAGAATTAGAATTATGCTGAATTAGAACTAAATTATAAATATGATTTAACAATCCTTTCATGTTATATTCTGAAAATATGTATTGCCAGTAATTTTCATGTTTTCTTTTTCTTTTTTGTCTTTTTGCAACAGGGTCTCACTATGCACTTCAGGCTGGCCTTGAGATTACTTTGTAGCCCAGACTGGTTTTGAACTCTCAATGTTGTCAGAAATTTTCTCAGAGATTATGTTTAAAATTAATTGGATAGTACTACTGGTATATGATATTACTGTATCATAGTTTATTTAATCAGTTCCTAATAATGGAAAAGTTAGAATTTTTTTCTTTTGTCAGCTTATGCCTCAGTCATGAATATCAATAAGTATTCACCTGTATGTACATTTTTAATTATTTCCTAATTATAAATTCTTCAAATGAAGTTAATGAATCAATGGGAAGCCAGTAGCATCACCCTTACTTCTTTTAAAATGATGTCCAAGTAAAGCAGAAGGAAAAGAATCATCCTCTAGCTAACATATCTCTTGAAAAGATTCCTGTTCCATCTAATAGAAATTTGCAGCCGAAGTGAGGACAGCTATTTCAGCCTCCTAGTGGAGCACTGTAATGAAGGTGCATTTTCTTAAAAATCCACCATAAAGCATGAGATCAGAAAATGTCTGTGGTAAGGGGAGGCCCAGGTCCACACCACACAGGGAACTGCCTGGCACACGGCAGCCACTGGAAGATATTTCACGAATGGTGAAATGAATGAATGAATGAACCGGTATTAACAAATTGGTGTATGGAAACTTTAGACCCTAACAGTTCATCTGTAGATTTCAGAAACTCTTATTTCCTTTGAGTCTCTTCATGGAAAAGGCACCTGTCTGAGAGGCAGATAAAAAGTTTAATCTAAGATTTGTGACCTAGTATCTGACCTTGTCTTCATTTGACTCCTCTGTACATGAGGAGGTAGTATTTAGGTTTTTTAAATCACTGCCACTTAAAGCCAGTAGCATCACACTTACTGATGTTCGCTTTGCTCTTCCTTTGGTTAAGTCAATCTATTAATTGTTGAAAGCCAAAAGTTTTACCTAGAGAAAATATATTCCAGAAAGTTCCAGGAGGACATAGCACTGGCATGCTGACTGGGGCCAGATTGTGCAGACAAAATAGCCTGATTATTTGATTGTAATTTTGAAGTCTGTTCATCTCAAGATATTTATTTCAAGTGTAGAAACAACCTCACACATTTTGGAATTTATTTTTCAAAAATATCAGCATTTTATGACAGCATTTTCATTTTGCCAAAACATAATTGGAAGGGACTTAAGATTGGTTTACACCTGATCTTCAAATGTGACAGCACATTTTTCTTTGTCATTTTAGTATAAAAGGGTAACTAGATTTTTTATTTTAACGTACACGGCTATTGGAGAATAATCTAAAAAGGGAGTGTGCTTGGGGCTCTCCCTAACCTTGCTCTATGAGAAGGGGGTGGGATTAGGTATTTCTGGAAGCATCCATCTCTATTCCTGAAAGAGGTTAATGTGACTACTGTTATATGAATTAAGAAAGTCGAGTGAGATGTGGGCATAGAGAAAGGAGGACTGATTGTGGGCCCCGAAGGATCTGTGCGTCTCTCTCTTCTTCAGCTCAGTCCTTGGAGAGGAACCTGACCTTTATTTCACTTGTAGTCTGAACACCCAGCTTATTGCTTAGCGCACGGCAGGTGCTCATTCTCCACTATCAGATAGAGAGGGCGAAAGCTCCTCTCTAGGATGAAAAGTCTAACTTTCTAGCCCCAGGCGTATGCAGAGAAGCTTTCCCTGTGCCTCCCTACACCCCAGCGCAGGGGTGGCCAATCCGAATGTAAACTTCCTCCTGACTGAGATGAGCCGCGGCTTCCTTGCCCGCGGCACGAGCTCGTGGCAGTGGGGTGTCGGAAGTGTCCCCTCAAGAGGATGGCCTCTAGGAGCCGGATGCTGGACACCTGTCAGAACACAGCTCTCAATGTTCTTTTCTTGTTTAGTTGTGAGCTGCTGATTGTCAACAGTTCTTTCTCTTTAAGGGCAGATTGTTCAAAACTGGCCTGAGAGCGATTAAGAAGGGGCCAAAGGCAGCAGTGTCACTCGTGCCCAGCGGTGCTCCTTTCCCAGGGGACGTGCACCGTCCTTCATTGCTTGACTTCAATTCCTAAACTGCTGGCTGCTTCGGTGAAAGAGGCAGGAACAGGGTGAGACTGAGTCCCAAAGCATTTCTGAGCTCCTATCTAAAGATGAGAGATTATATCTTTGAACTTGATAGTTTAGTTGATGAGATAATCATACCTAGGCCAGAACGTCTCAGTTCGGGTGGACAGGTCTCCGTTATACTCCCAAAGTAGCTGATCTCTGAGAATTTCCCACTGAGTCATCCAGAAGGCTTCTCAGAGGAGGGAGGATTTGAGTATTTGGCCTGGTTCAAAGACTGTAGGACCTGGAGAGCTACAGACAGATGAGACTAAGAAAGTTCCAGAACAGGAAAAGAGAAGAAAGGAAAAACACAAGCAAAGATGCAAATGGAAAACAGAAGTGCACACTCAAGAGAACACACTAAAGTAAGTCCCAAGTGGGACAGGAAATAATGCCTGCCTTTCCCGAGCTCATTCTTCCAAGAATGAGCTTCCAAAAACTGCAGTGTTTCCCACATGCATTCTCCTGTTTAATGCTCATAATAGCCCAGGTACTGGCACCTCCGATTTACTAAGAACAGTGATGACCAGAGAGGTTAAGTAGCCTGCCCAAGTCACACAGCGAGTAGCAGAATCAGCCTTTAAACCCAGTCTCATGGGAATATTATAATGTTTAGCTATTTTTATACTGTTTCAGCAGGCAAGCATGACTAGAATACTGGCCAGAAGTAGAAAATGATGCTGAATTATTAATGGTGTTTATTATTAATTATAAATATTGTAGCCTCCAAAAAGTATTTCCAGTACAAAGGTGCTAGGCACATTGTCTTGATCTAACTTAATCCTTGCAACAGTGTGGATTTCTCAGTTCATTACTGAGAAAAGAACTAACTTGATAAAAAATGTTAAGGAAGTGGCAGGCCTGAGCAGGAACCAGCATCAGGGACCGCAGTGTGAATCCTTAGCTGTCATGTGATGTTGCTTCCCAAGCCAGAACCAGAGGGTAAAAGTCTGTTCACACTTACCCTGTAGCTGACAGGGAGATGTTAAACATTTTGGGACTAGGAGGTGACATGGCTTGATTGAGCTCTTGGAAGATCACTCTGGAGTCAGCACAGACTGTGGGGTAGGAAATGAGAACAGAGGGACGACTGCACCTGCCCATGTAGTGTCTGTATACAGGTGTGTGGTATCCAGCAGAGACCATTACAGAGAGAGAAAGAAGCACGTGGCCTTGGGTTCATGGTGGCCAGGTGGTCTCCGGTGCTTGGAAGGCGGGTCTCTTACTAGAAAGTGAGGTTCTCTGTGCAGTGTGAACTGCTGGCCAGAAGCGTCCCAAGCTGGCTGCTTAGTATGGAGAGAACCTGGAGCTGTGATCATCAGGCCCTGGGCTGCAGCTGCAGCCTCCCAGAATTAGCCTGGGCAGCTGGTGACAGGGGACTGGCTGTTGTCCGTGGCCCTTGGGAGGAAGCAGGCATACACACGTGAGAGGCGCGTGCCTTGGAAAACACCAGAAAACTTGCGTTGGGAGATCTGGATTCTCTGGGGGCATTTCCTCTCATGTTACCTGTTCTATTAACTTATTTATCATGGTGAAGAGTCCTCATAAAATTCAGAGGTTTTTTTTTTTTTTTTATGAAGCCATCTGGTGAGTCTTCTGTTTGTCTAACCTGATATCCAAAAATGATCAAGCTAGTGGAGGCTGAAAAATCTCTGCTAGTACAATCTTAGTAGAAGTTATTTATAGCATACCCAGCATAGCCACTACAATTACTACTTATTTTTTGGGTGACAAGCGACAGGGTATTATTTAGATCTGCCAGACAATAGTAATGACCATTCACATGTGCCAGGCATTTCCCACATGTAACAGGTATGAATTCTCAATGTCACTCACCCAAGGTGTGCAGTAAACATAATTCCAGTTCATTTACTACAGTAATTTGGGCTACAATCGATCTGGTGGTCAAAATGCCATCTGCACATTTCTAGGAAAAGTCTGATGTGGAAATGTGTTGGTCATTCCAGGTACAGAATGTGATCATACTCACCCGTACAATTCACTTCTCCTTCCATCAGGGAAGAGAGGAGGCCAAGAGGGTGTGCTCAGGCCAACCAGTGACAGTAGAGAGGGTCTGTGTCAGAGCTTGGCTCACCCTGTCCTAGCCTCCCACACTCAGACTGCATTCATCTAGTCAAACCCTGACGCACCCCCGGAGACTGGAAAAGCTGCCAGGTTAGATTTTCCCCATGTGATTCCTGGCTGAGGGAACTAGAGAAGGTGAAGTTCCCCTCACTCATTTGCAGTGGAAACTGTCTGCAAGGCTGCCGTCTAACGTGGAGCTCTTCATCCCTAGGACATGACTCTGTGTGGCCCACACTCAAGATGTGTGGACACTTAGGATCGTCGTCCCCCCCTCACACTCCAGGGCTATAGAAAGGGCTTTGTTTTGTTTCCACAGTCCGATTTGTCCAAAATAGAAGCAAAAGCTTAAAAATTGTCACTGTTACTCTCTAGTCCATTTCCGAGAAATCCCAGGCACAGTGCAATGGTGACTCCAGGTGTCTCTACAGACCACAGGTAGAGTGGGGAAAATGAAAGAAGAAATTCACTTAATAATGCACATTTTTGTGCACATGTGTGCACACACAGGCACTTGCACACACATGCACTCCTATAATCTTCTCTGATCTCCACAGCATCTCACGGCTGCAGGAATGATGAGTTTATCAAGGAAAAAAATGAGTCTCAGAAGAGCTGAGGGCCATGGTAAAGGTCCACTGTGGCCGGCAGGTGCGTGCAGCAGTTTGGACACATCTGTCTGCCTACAGAGTGCAAGCGCTTACCCTCGTTCTGCAGAAAGCAGAGACTATGGCCACCTTGTAGGACCACACTTAGAATTCAGCTTTTAGGGTATATATTTGGGACTGTGTGTAAATCAAAGTAACTTGTATATTTTTGAAATAGCACATCCTAATTAGACTGCATCTGCCTTGTGAGGGTCTCCTTCATAACAAGTGGGATTGTGTTGCATTTCCAGTGGGCACCACCATTCCTCATGGATTAGAAGGCACCCGCAGGTGTCCTGGGTGAAATTTCCTTTTGTTTAGCCCAGACCCCTACATGGTTGGTCTTCTCCGGCAGGCTGGAGGCCCCGATTCTGCTCTCTGGTCTGCTGCCTTCTCTGAGTGATGTCCTGAAGCCAGTATCTTCTCCATCAATGCTGATTCCTCTTTGTGTTCATAGCACCAAGTAAGGGATTGGAGGTTGGTACTAACATTGAGATCTTCAGGAGGCAGTGAATTTCATGGTTAAAATTCAACTGTGTAGCTCATGGCACCAATCAAAGAACTGTGCTTGTACTCTTCCTAATTGAAATTAGTTTTAGGAGGTGAAACACTGAACTATCTTGAATTTCACTGGCCATCAACTTCATTTCCCTGCTCTTAAATTTTCTTACTTTACTAAAATATTGTTATCTATAAAAATGAAAACAACCACTGACATTTTATTTTTAGATGTTTGTTTTATATTTGCAGTGACTAAAGATATGTTCATTGCCAGCTATGTTAAAGTTGAAGCTGTTAATGCAAATTGGGAGAGAAAATGTTCACTGGCTATGAAAAAGAATGCAATGGAGAACTAAAACAAATGTACACACTATAAAAGGAAATGAGTCCCTACCAAAATGACTAAAAGAAAAAAGAATAGTTAGAGATGTAACCCATTGGTACAGTGATTGCCTAGCATGCATGAAGCACTGGGTTTAATCCCAGCAAAAAAAAAAAAGGAAAAAATAGTGTCAAGTTATGGCAAGAGTAGAAAACAATTAAAATTTTCTTACACTAATGGTGAAAATGCAAGTTGACACAACTTTGGAGAACTGTTTAGCAGCACCCACTTACGTGAGTATATGTCTGTGTTTTTAGGTGGCATATAAGTATATGTAAATATGTGTAATTTGTGCAATATGTAATCGTATATAATAAATGTATACATGCATATCACTCTATCTCTACATATTGTAAACATATTATGTCCAAACAATTCCACCGTTAGGTAAATACTTCCCAAAGACATAAATTAATGTGTTCATAAAACACTATTTCTAAAACCACCAATTCCCAGCAGTAGTATAATGCAGCAATGCAAATGCAGAAAAAAAGATGACTTTCCAAAACATACATGAATTTAACACATAAAAATATTGAACAAGCTAAGCCAGATACAAAAGAGAATATAGCTTATAATTTAGCTCATTTAAAATACACTGAAAAGTAATCCATCATCTTAGAAGTCAGAACTCTTGGTGGGAAGAGGCTTCTGAGTTTCTGATGGTGTTTTAGGGACAGAGAAGAGAGGCGCGTTTCCCTGTGCAGATCAGTGAGCCGTGTGCGTCTGTGTAACGTACCGACACTTACTTTAAGAAAAGATATATGTGAAAAGGATCAGGAGACACAGATGGGAAAAGCAGGGCAAACTAAATATTGTTAGCAAATTAATTGGGCAGAAATTGTAAAATGTTATGCAAATGAGGAGTGCCACATGTGCTGAGACTAAAATAGATTTTAGTGGCCCCACCACAAGGTTTTAACGTTAATTGTAAGAAATTTTACAAATCTCAAATCTGTCACAGGAGCAGTTATATCATTCAAGACAGTTAATGCTAAGGCATAAAATACAGGTGCAGCACACCCTCAGGAAGACGGCAATACTCCAGCCACAAGAGTTCTTTCCTGGTCCTCCCTTTATCTCTGAGTCCTGGACACTCAGGGCCCCCTCTTTCTTTTGGGTTTCTCCAGAATTTTGTATTCAGGCTGCATATTTCTCCACAATTAGGTGACCTTTTAACATTAGAGACCTGCGTCAGCCTATTTCAAACCAAATGAAACTGGTGGGTATTTAAACAAAAGGATGCTCAATGCCCCAGGGTGACCTTGGAGTTTAACCACTAGGTTGGTGCCCTGGGCTCCAGCTCTCCCTAACATGCTTGTTCTGCCTGGCTTTGATTCACAGTCATGTGTTTTAAAAACGACAGAGGATGAGCTTAATAACTAAATTGCTAGTGACTAAGAATAGTATCCACAGCCGCAGGAAGAGCACAGTGCTCCGGGGCTTTGCAGCAAAGCTGCAAAGGCTGTGCGCGCAGTCACACAAAATCAGCGTCAGCTTGGAGGGCAGATGTGACCCAAGGAACTCTACAGCCGCAGCTCTGAAGTCCCTGGAGCCAGACCCCATGTCCTCTTTGGTCGAATAACCTCGCCACCCTTGTCAGGGGCTCCTGTAATCATGAGCGTCCTGTGGCTGAGCAGTATTGCTGGCTTTTTCTTCTTCTTTTTCTTTTTTTGGTCTACCTTTTGTTCGTCATTCTGCCCATGAGTGGCCAGGCCCTGTTCTTTCAAACTTCCTGCCACCTCTCTAGCTCTGGGCAAAGACTGTGTTACAGGAACTGCACAATGCGTTTGTCATATGAATGGTTGAAATACAATCTATACGTAACAGCCAGTTTGAAGGTTGTCTTGGCTGTCCCCGCTCTGAAAAGAGGAGAAGCCCTGGAGTTCTGATCGTGCAAAATAATAACTGTTATCCTTGAACCTCAAAAAGTGCATTCTCCTTTCAAATCAGTGGACTATTCAGCACACTGGCCCCAGAGTTCTCAATTCACGGGCCAGGGTGATTCAAACCGAGCGTCGTGGCCCACGCCTGCAGTCCCAGTGACTAGGCCAGGAGAATCACAAGTTAGGGGTCGGCCTAAGCAATTCAGTGAGATGCTGTCTGAATGTCAAGGAAAGTGGAGAGGGCTGAGAGTGTAGCTCAGCGCTCCCCGGTTTCAATCTCTGCTACCACATAAAGGGGTTAAGTATCAGATTTAAGATGTTTTATACATGTACAAATTCCCCTTGACAAATGCAATCACTGTGTACTGCAAACATGCACTAATAAAAATACACAATTAAAAAACAATGTACATTAGTGCAAAGCTGGTCTCTTGCCCTACATTATAATCTAATCACTGCAACACACCAGCAGTAAAGATGTTCTTCCCAGCTCTGCTTTCCCAGTGTGAAAATTAAGACAAGATCAGTAATTTCCCCAAAGTGATGTAGCTGTTCAGAAGTTGAGCCAGTATTTGAAGCCCACATTTTAAACTAGCCCTTTAATCAACCCACTCTGCGAAGTCATTATGAGATAGTAATTGTGATTGGAGAAACAGAATGAATTTGTTCTGAACGTGAATAATTTGCTGAATCAGATCAAATCTCCAAAGTGTAGTGCAGTACTGCTCTCAGGGGGGGCAGACCTCGCCTCCTGGTAACTGGAAAAGTTGGCCTACATCTTAATATGGCCCTGCTTCACCCCCACTTCCTGGAGTGATTGATAGGAGCCCCTCCAACTTGTTAAAGTGTCTCTGGATAACGAAGCACATGATTATCCCATGAACATGTTGGCCATTGCTGGAAACCTCCAAACTATCTCAAGTATATCTAGGGTGTGTGAAACTGAAGCTGAGCCAGGGTGAGATTGATTTGTGGGTCAGGACACACAGGGTCCGTACTAAGTTGCTTCTTAGCTAGAAAAGAGCTTTACGGGCATCTTCAAGTTTTCCCACAGGGGCAGCTCTTGCTTAGCCAAACAGGCACCTCTCTTGACTGTGCCTTGTTAAAGTAGGGAAGTAAATAGCCCCAAATGTCGCACAGGGTTCTGAGTCGGTGACACACAGGGGGACATGGGATGCCCTGTTCCCGAGGTATGGGCAGCCCTGTGGATATTTTAGCATCAGGAGGCACTGGCTCAGGGACAGCATCCTATTTTCTGGTGTGGGCAGGCCTGGAGGGGTCTGGTGCTGTCAGAAAGCTCGGTGACCCTCTCTGGGCTCAAAAATGCTTCTTTGCCCTCAGGAGCCTTCCCCCAACAAATGCCCTGTATGGAAAAGCACTCTGGGATGAGTCTGTCTTGCAACCTGGACTACTCAGTTCCCCTCCATGTCCTTCGATACGACCTTCTGGAACACATGGTCCCCAAGGTGGAGCTCTACACGGCAGTCTAATAAGTGCCAGGAGCTTTACTCAAACTGGCTTGAAAACATGAATAAAAGAACTTCAAAATCATAGACTCCTATTGGCTGGATCCAGGATTTCAGATGTCACTGGAGATCCATCTACATGTCTCCAGTTTTTACTGTGCTTCCTAGTACGGTAGAACAGTTGAACCCCTGCAGCCCCTGTGCACACAGCCAGGTCCCAGTGTCAGCGATTCAGCATGCTTGAAAGTCAGAGAAAGGGCGCTTCTCCCTGGTGTGAGTTTCAGACCTTGAGGCACTAACCAAACTGAGGAATTTTTAAAAAGGCAGGAGTAAACACTTACAAAATGTTCTTCCTATGTGTTAGTTACAGGGTTTAATTTCTTTAATCTCTCCATGAGCTCCACAAAGGAGAAGCTACTGTTGTTCTTATCTCTGTTTTATACACGAGGACATTGAAATGCAGAGAGGTCAAGTGGCTGGTTCAAGGTTACATAGCTTGTCATCAATGAACTGATTTGAATAAGGAAAACTATCAATGAGACACATGCTCCTGACACTCTACTTGCCACAGAATCAAGTAACAGACAGCCTCATGAGGTGAGAGGATGTTTTCTAAAAGAAATTTCTGTTGAAGAAAAATTTGAATGTTATTAGATGTCCACTAGTCTTGTCCTCTAGACCTAGATCATACTTGCTCAGGTAACTGGACCCTGATCCTTTACCATCATTGTAAGGAAGATGCTGGCCTAGAGGAGGGTCAGAAGATGTTCAGCACACATGCATTTCCACCACTACACCACACAGTCTTGAGGCAGACATTGCTAATCAATTTTTGCACCATTTGTCCCCTGGATCTGGGCAAAGCTACAGGGTCCTTTCCAACACACTGGTCCAGTCAGTGTGGCCAGAAAATGAAACCAGTAGTAATTCCAGGATCAAATACTCTCTCAAGACATTTCTAGGGCTAATGTTCAGAACGTTTTAAGGTAGCCTGAGTAAGAGACTTTTAAGGAATGAGGCATCACCACAGGAGTTTATTAGGTGCTCATGAGAAGTGCACTTGCAGGAATTCAAGAATTCTTTAAGCTCCAGTTCATCCTCCTGGACTCTTTGATGTGTTCTTTCCTTTTTCCTCCTCTTCCCTTGATATTAACAACAGAAAAAGCAAGGCAGGCCCTTGACTTCACTGATACAGTCACATACCTTTACACTAACTCTTTGGAGACCCTGAGATCAGCCAAAGTCTGGAAGGGGTCTGGAGCACGGAGGTAAATCCATGTGAAGACTGTCACCTCCAGAACTTGGAAACAATTCTTGGTAGGACGTGCATCTGCTCTCCGCAGCCTTGAGAATACACTCTCCCACATTCCTGAAGAGGAAGTTAAAACTAGAGAGGCTAAGAGACTTGTCTAAAGTCACACAGCTAGGAAGTAGGGGAACTGGGTCCTGGACCTCAGGCTTCTGCAAAATCAGCATGCATCTACTGAGCTTGTAGGTGCCAGCTGTGTGCGGGAAGCTGGGAGCTTGGAAGAGGAACAAACCGTGCTGCCTATCCTGGTACACACGTTCTAGTGGGCTAGATGTGACCTCTATAGACAGCTGCTCCTCAAGCCCCCCTGGGGTTACCTTCGTTGGCAGCACTCTTGGAGGCCTCACTTCTATGTGTTCTTGGGTATAGTCCTATGGAGCTGTACAAGGAACAGTTTCAAAGCAGGATCTACAGCCTGGAGGCAAGTATGCATTCTCTAACTGGACACTTCCTGCCCTTCTGAAGTTTCTCAGCAGTGGAAGGTAGGCAGTTGTTGGCTCGGCTCTCCCCTCTTCACGCCCTTTGCGAGCCGTCTGACTCGAATGGTACATTCAGGTCCCACCTGCCTGCCACCTCCTGTCCTTGCCCTCCTGTTTGGTCACCTGTGTCACACTCTTGAATAACAGCTTGCCAACAGACACCGGAACGTCAGCCTTGCCCAGGCCACAGCAGACCGTAACGGGCGTTCATTCAGCACTCCACTCAGAGTGCCCGTATGATGCTATCTTGATTGCAGGAAAGAAGAGAAAGAGAGGAGGGGGAAGGAGGTATGAATAGGTCTTTGCCTCACCGACACTTGTGAGAATGAGCATGCTATAAGCCCTGAGGATGCAATTTCTTTCACCGTTCCACCGACTTGGGGTATAAAGTTCAGTGTCCCTGTTTTGTAAAGGGGAGATGGAAGCCTGAGCACTCAGCTGTTAGACAGCGGGAGGACCGAACTCAGTCTGCCTCATTCTAAGGTGCTTTCTATAGCTTACATGACCCAAGGGCAGAGGTAACTGCCATGGGCTACATTGTGGGCCACCTACACCTCCTCATGTATGATCTCCTGCACAAAGGGGTGTGTTAGCTGATCCCCGCCTCTGCACACAGAGGCCAGCAGCACTTTCCCCAGACCTGCTCTCCCCTCCAACTAGAACAACCAAAACTATCTCCAGCCAGCCTCAGATACCCCTGGGGACAAGCTCGTGTGGCTGAGAATCACAGCCTTGGAGTAATAGGTCACATCTCCAAAACAGTGCATTAGAAAACTCAGCCACATTCTCAAAACCAATGTTTTGCCTACTCTTTGAGTCAGTCATGGCTTTCCTTTGCTGAGTCTGGGTTCACTTGCTTTAAAGCAAGTGAACGGTTGTCTCTACCTGGCCCTCTCAGGAACTTGACAGACAGTGGGTTCCTCCTACCCCACCGGGTCTCATTCAGACTCTGACTCTGGAGAGCAGAGCAGGCAGCCTCCCTCAAGTTAGGAAAAGAGAACATAAAAGTGAGACTCAGACACCAGGGGTTTGTGCCCCGCTGCACGTCCTTGTATCCCCACCCAGAAAGGGAGCTGTGAAATCAAGTCTCAGCTACATCCTGTTTTTGTCATTGAATTCATTTTGGATTCATTTGTATTAAAGTAGGAAGCAGCTTCTGGGTCTCTTCCCATTCAGCACAAGGGAAATGTATTAGAATACGCCACTAGGAGATTTTCTACCTTAGTACTTGACTGCTTTGGAATGCGTGGAATTTGGTACTGGGTACATTTGGGTTTGAAAATTTTGTCCCAGTGCTCATCGCTGTTTGTTTGTACCCAGCCCACAAGCCAGAGCACGTCAGTGTCAGTTGCCTCGTGACTCGATACGCTTTCCAGGCAAGACCGTTCGTTTGGTACTTGTCCCTTGTGGTATTTATCCCGATTCCCAGAAGAAATTAATGGCATGTAAGCAGGTACCACTGCTTAAGAATAAAGAGATGGTCCATAGTAATAGAGAAATTAGTGACATCTGGTGGCAGACCGTGTAATACTTCTTAGCATTAAAACAAGGTCATTATTATTGTTTTAGAATAATCTGTCCTGCTTTAGTCAAGTACCGTGAAGTATTTTTGGCTAACAGCTGTTTTAATGAGCAGGGCAGGAGTGTATGATCGTGAGTGGTTGGGAATTTAGAACAGCGAATACATTTTCTCCAGGCCTGCAATAGCTTCATACAGGCAGGAACAGGGAGAAAGGAAAAGGATCAGAAGCATCACTGTGAGTGGATTTAGGATGGGGCTGACCGGGCAAAGGTGTGGCTGGGACGTGGCTGCTGCAAGGAAGAGTATGGCGAGGTGAGAGCTGAGTGGGACCCACCTGGTGTGGCGGGGATTCCACCGGGAGAGGGCAGGTACTGCACAGGGGCCCTTGTCACAGCCACTGCGGATGAGCCGCGCTGCTGTAGTTCAGCCTAAGACCTCAATTCCGGGCAGTTGTCTCAAATGAGTGTGTGTGTGTGTGTGTGTGTGTGAGTGTGTCTGTGTGTGTCTGTGTAGCCAGATGAAAGTGATTGGAGATCACTGTACCACTGCCAGGCCCTCAGACTGAGACCCCACTGCCTCCAAGGGAAGATTCCCAGGTTAGAAAGCCATCACGAATATTTTGAGCCTCTGGCACACTGATGATTGATTGTTCTCCACAGACACCCCTGATCCAGCCTCCTACTCACAAGCACTTCCTTTGGGTTTGGTAGCTGCTAAGATCAGTTCCCCCAGCAGATGCTGGTAAGCTGGTTAGTGGAAGCAGGTGCATTTCCAGAGCAGGCAGGCCCTGAGAAGCACCCTACACTGGCTGGCGGGCCTGCTGTGCACTGCGGCTCCAGGTCCAGGCGTGAGGCGTGGCTCTGTGGGGTGGGTCTGGGGTGTGGGGGTAGAGCACACCCAGCCCATCTCCATATCCCTCCTGGGTTTAACCAGTGCCCTGGGAATGGTCTGCCACACCTAGGGAAGCGCTCTCTGAGGGTTTCTCTGGACCTCAGCAGCCTTCCCTACAGCATTCTCCTGACACATAAGCTCCTGAATCTCCCCTTTCGCTTGCTTTCTCCTGGTTTCTGAAAAGACCACTTTCCTGCTCCGTTCAAGTCCATGGTAACCTTTCTGTTATGTTTCACTTACCAACAAATACAAATATGAGACCCTCACCATCTGGCCACCAGAATTTAGTTAAATATTTCACGCATAATACACAGTGGAAAAATGGTGATAGAAAACTGTTTGGAAAAATACATAAAATAATGTATTATATGCAGTATTTTGGTTAAGTAAAAAGTTGTATTATAAAACAACATACAGAATATTTCCCAGAAGCCACAACTGTGAATTTCTGCTTTAGGATGAAACCAGAAATTGTACCAGGTGGTATTTCAAAGAGGGGAGACTGAATAACACATAGACACACTGACACACACACAGATACACACACACACACATAGACACATGCAGACAGGCACACACGGGTGAATGAAAGGTTAATGTTACCTGTGATCACCTCGCAGTGGTCATGAGCAAGCACAGTTTTATAACGTGAAATCCGGCTGCAAGAAGATCCAACAGAGAAGGCTATTCTTTGTAGGAGATGGTGCTGGAATCACTGGGCTTCTACAGGCAAAAATGTAAATCCAGACATTAGTTTAAACTTTTCAGAAATTTCTCTCAAAATAGATTGAGACTGAAATGTAAAATGCAATACTATAATTCTTCTAGAAGTCAACATAAAAAAGATCTAGGTGATCTTAGGTTTTGGTAAAAATTTTTAGATATAAGACCAAAAGCATAAATCCATAAAAACAAAAATTGAAAAGTTGGACTTCATTAAAATTAAAAACTTCTGTCCTACAAAAATTGCTGGTAAGGAAATGAAAAGAAAGTCACACACTGGGAGAAAATGTTCACAACACATGTATGAGATACAAGACATATTGATGATATATAAAGAATAAATTCAACAAGAAAAATAACCTAATTAAAAACTGTGGACCCATATCCAAGAAAGAGGCAGACAGCAAGTGATCAGATAAGATGCCTTCAGCTGTACATGCTGCCGTTAGAAAATTGCAAATTTAAACAACAATAGAAGCCACGGTTTCTAGAGGGGCTAAAATGCCAGCGCTGTCAGTGGCAAATGCTGCCTAGGCTGTGGAGCTACAGGAACGCACACTCACTGATACTGGGAACGTGAAGCAGGGCTGGCCTCTGGAGGGCAACCTGTCAGTTTTGTACAAAGTTAAACCTAGTCTACCCAGGACCAAGCACTCCCAAGCCTACATGAGTTGTTTACACAAGTACTTATAGCAATTTTACCCCTAACTTCCCAAACTGGAGGCAATCAAGCCATCCTTCAATAGTCACATGGCTAAACAAATGGTTGCCTCTCTACACAGTAGAATATTATATAGTGATAAAAACAAATGGGCTATTAAGAACAGAAAACATAGAAAAAACTTAAATGCATATTGCTGAGTGAAAGAACCCAGTATGAAGAGACTACAGCTATATGACATTCTGGAGAAGGCAAAAGTTTAGAGATGAAAAGATCAGTATTCACCAGAGGTAAGCAGAGAGGAAGGCGGAAGTTAGCAGGTATGACACAGGGGTCTGCAGGGGTTACACTGTTGTGTAGGATATTGTAATGGACATGGGCACTGCATACCCAACAAAGCCCTTAGAGCTGAACAACACAGGGTGACAAACCTAACGTGGTCGAAGAACTTCAGTCAGTAATAATATATTCATATTTGCTTGGCTCTTGGAGCAAAGAGTCCGTCCCAAGTCAAGATGTTGTCAGGGGCATTGTGTGCTTAGAGTGGGGAAGCCTACAGAAACCCTCTTACTTCCTGCTTGCTCAGGAGGACAGAGGCCTTAGAAGGCAGTGCCTTGGGCCACAGCAAGGTGCTGGCATGTGACTGTAGGGATAGTGGACATCTACTGATGGTCTAAAGCAGGAAAAAAATTCTTGGGTTTATATTTTGGAAAGATCCCTCTGGCCACTTCTGCAGGGGGATGGTGGCTCCAATCTCCGGGGCTGTGACACGAGAGCCAGAGAGGCATCAAGATGTGGACTGCAAGGCCTGCTTCTCTGGCTGTTTGCCCTACAGGACAGAAGGTTCCAGAAGGACCAAGAACAACCGTCCTTTACTGTTGAGCCTCCAGCACAGTTGTGTTTTAGACCATCTGAGTCCATGACGTGTAAATAAAGTTCAAAGCATGGAAAGCCATCATCTCAGCCACATTCTGGCTTTTGTTCTACAGCGTAATTTCGCCAAAGGGCTTTGCGTGGGCTCCTGGTTCACCCCGGGCTAGGGGTTCTTCAGAGGATTGGCCATTGTTTCGCCAGAGTTTGGGCCATTGTGTGGAGTTCAGGGAGATAGGAAGGGTGCAGCTTAATGTGCTGCAGATGTCTGGGATGGTGACTCAGGCTCCTGGCAGGAAGCCAACCAGGAGATCTGCCGCGGCCACGTTCAGATTCTCTGTGTCTGTGCCGGAAACGTCTTGAGCAGTAATTGCAGAGCTGATAGTGATGTAAATGCAGGCAGAGCTAGGGCAGCCTCGCAGATGTACATCATTAGGGGCTGGCGCTGCTGCACTCCAGGCTGTTCAGAGAAGATCATTTGCAATCAATTTCAAAGCCTCTGTGGATAGAAAGAATGTTCTTTCATTTCGTCTAGCTCATTTAAAATCTGTCCTCTTGACATTTTGATAAAAGGTAATACTGAACCTCTTGTGTTTAACAGAATGTGCCCATAATAACAAGCCTGGCATTCAAAAATCAGGTAGGGGCAAAGTGTCAACAGAGCTTTGGAAAAAGAATACACTGGTTTCCCTCTGACCTAAGGGTCCCTGTCACTTCCTCTCTCCTTACCTGTGTGGCTGATAAAGGAGGCAGGTACTTGGCTTCCAAGTCAGGAGGCCCTGCCTGCAAGGGGTCTTGGTTACTTTCTCATTGCTGGGACAAAATACCCAACACCCACAGGTTAAAAGAGGAAGGGTTTATTTTGGCTCACAGTTTGTAGAGGTTTCAATCCATAGTCAGCTGCCTCCAAAGCAGGGTGGCAGCAGAGGGGCATCACAGAGGAGAAACAGTCCATGGCAGGGCAGGCAGATGGCATCAAGCCTTCCTTCTTTCCCTTTTTATTCCATCTAGGCTGCAAGCCTATTGGTTGGCCCCACCCACACCCAGGGTGGGACTTCTCTCTTCAGTAAGTGCATCATCTACACCCAGAACTACGCTAAACTAATCAGTGGACTAATGCAGTATGCATACCATGACCCACTCACTCCCCATATCCCCATCTCTGGGCACACAAGCCTTTGGGGAGATAACAGGATATGAGCCATAACACACGTGTCACAAGTGCTGCTTTTGTTCCTCAACGAAAGTTAAAAGAAAAGTGTAAAGTCTTAGGAATACAGAGGAAAGAGCTAACTGTCTACTTAAACTATTTAGTTTCCATTTAATGTGTTAGGATCCTAATGGGAAATAGATACAGAGTGAAACAATACAGTTTGTTACACAGGAAGTAGGAATAAAAACCCCAGTCTGGTGGGAGGGAACCTAATGGGGTCATGCAGGACCTGGAGCAGGTGGTAGCAGTACTGTTCTCACCCTGGGTCTGCAGGGAGGCAGGGCAGGGCAGGACTCTTGCAGGAACCTGGAAGGAAGGACTAAAGGAAGGAAGGAAGGAGGAAAGGAAGGAGGGAGAGAGGTAGAGAAGGTGAGAAGGAAGGAAAGAAGGAAGGAAGGAAAGAGGAAGGGAGGAAAAGCAGGGAGAAAGAGAGGAAGAAGGGAGGGAAGAAGAGGGAAAGGAAAGGAGGAAAGGAGGATGGAAGGAAAGAGGAAAAAGAAAGGGAGGAAGATAGGAAGGAAAGACAAAAAAAGGGAAGGGAAGGAAGGACTGACAGGAAGGGGAGCGGGAAGGAAAGAGGAAAGGAACTATCATGAGAAGAGCGGTGACTTCCAGGGGCCCAGCTGGGTGGCCTGGAAGAGCCTGGCGAATGGGCTGGCAGCCGCCTCCCCCTGCCGACTGCCCACTGGGCTCCCACTGGCTGCATCCACGCCAAGCCAGAGAGAGGCGTCAGGCTGAGGTCCAGGGGCAGCTGGCAGCTGGGAGACAGGAGGGGCGGTAGAGCAAGGTGAAAGGTGATTCTGGAGGGACAGATGCACAGATATTTAAGGAAGCAGATTCTAAAATGATACATTAACTTTCAAATGTTGCCTTTGTCCACCACAGCGTTTCCTGAAACTGCCTTATTCAAACTCTGTGTTCCTCAATGCTGTTTCTCTTTCAAGCGGCGCTTCTGAGGCAGCTCGCAGAGCCAGAGCGCGGCCTGCTGTGACGTGCACCTGCGGGCCGTGTTCACTTGCCGGTCTCTCCCTGGACGGCTACCCAAGTCACAGCTACACACTCGTGCGGTATCATGACGGGCATCACGCTTTTGTACCGTGTTCACGTACCTACTGTATAGCTACTCGCTGTTTCGCGTTCTGTGATTTAAAAATTATTTATATTTGTTCCTTGGAGTTGAAAGGTCACATGAATGAGGAAAAGGAGGAAATGTATTTTGAACTGCTTTGTCTCTCTTCTTACCAATTCTGTCTGCCTTGTGCACAGCCGCGAAGAGGACTGAGATGACTGCAGGAATGCTGTTTCTTCACAAAGGCTAGTTGGAGATGAAGTATCCTAGCGTCTGAGAGATTTGT
This sequence comes from Chinchilla lanigera, assembly GCF_000276665.1. Classification (NCBI taxonomy): domain Eukaryota; kingdom Metazoa; phylum Chordata; class Mammalia; order Rodentia; family Chinchillidae; genus Chinchilla; species Chinchilla lanigera. Next base: position 2,529,921 of record NW_004955517.1, on the reverse strand, counting down.
GGTACTATTACGTAAGGAATTACTTTTATTCCAGGAAGACAGTATTGCTTTCAGCAGCCAAATACTCTGCTAAAGCTATCTAGACTTCATACCGCTAGGGCAAGCAGAAATGCCGAAACCGCACCCAGGATTGGGAGGCAGATTTATTTATGTCAGTGGGCACTGGTGGGGACCATTCCCAGAATACCAGGCCCCGATCTCTGGTGGTCTAGGGCTTATATGGGATGAGCCAGCAGGAAGTACAAGGCAGAATGGCTTGTCAGTTGGGGATTGGTTTATCCAGTGTGCATCACAGTGACCAGCCGTTTCTAAAAGACCAGAAGCAACTGGAACTGGAACAGGAACTAGTACCTGGGAACTAAGAAACTGAAGTACTCTGGCTGGGGGGAGCGCATTTTCTGCTACAATACTAGTGATTACCTCATAGAAGAAAATTGACTAGAATAGTTTAATTAACATAGGAAGTTCTTGGCTTATTTAGTTAGCGTGGGTTTTGGGTTTTGTTTTTGAGATCAGCTCTCACTATGTTGTCCAGGCTGGCCTTGGAACTCCCGGGCTCAAGCAATCCTGCTGCCTCAGCCTCCTGCGTAGCAGGGACTACCCACCGTGCACCTCAGCTCCCTGCTATATGCTGATTATTTATAATTTTTCTAAATAGCCATAAATAATCAATTTCCTTAGAAAGCGGTCGCCTCACTGCTGACGACTCTTCACTCAGACTCCTGGGATGGGTCGAAGGTGTGGCTTGGCAGCAGGGGAAGGCAACGTCCTGCGGGAGCCTTTTCCCCCAGCTGCCGTGGATCTGCGGGTGTGCTTAGCAGGCAGGCGCTTTGTGCACCTGAGAGATGCTCTTTGGAGGCCTCACTTCCACACCCGCCTTTCCTGCCAGAGCAGCGGTGAGAGACTGTTGCTGACTCTGCCCTGCCTTTGATCTTTTCTGCAAGTTGAGAAGGAAGCAGTTTTGGCCGCCCCTGAACACCCCTGGGCTTTGCCCAGCAGGCGGGGAAAACTCAGGCGTTTCCCTGCACCCCTCCTAAGTACTGCACCGCTGATTTGATTTTACCTTTCCTTGTTCCATTTGCTTTCTTTCCTTTGGTCTTTCCCATAAAGGCAAAGTGCAAAAGGATAAGCTAATCCACTGAGTGTGTCCAAATACATTGAAGCCAATCAAAGCTTAAGCATGCGTGCCTTTAATAGGCTGGCATTACATTTCTAAAGTGCAGGTCTTCTGCGGCCGCCTTATGCTGAAATTGATAAGAGTGAGCACAAAAAGCTGGTGTGGTGGCTCGGGCCTAAATACCAGCACTCAGAGAGGCTGAGGCAGGAGGATTGCAAGTTCAGGCCCAGTCTGGACAGCTTGGTGACTCAGCCAGCCCGTTTCACCATAAAAACCGGGGTGCGGCTCAGAGGGACTCTTCACGTTTATAATTATTTCAAACACTGGGGAGAAAAATGTGCAGACTAATCGCCTTCTACACATACACGCACACACAGCGCACAGTGGTTGTGAGCCTGCACGAGACCTCCTTACCTGTGTGTGTGAGTACAAAGAGACGACTCCTAGAGACCCTGGCAGTGCCCTGCCCCGGCCTGGGACCCACCTCACTGGGCCGCGCAAGCCCTGCGCTCGGCATGGTGCTCAAGGGGTGTGCAAGCCCGTCTCCTTCACGGTTTTGTTTTGGGCACACA
>NW_004955517.1:2525286-2526692 GCF_000276665.1 Chinchilla lanigera | reverse complement strand
CCAGCGCGCCCGCCCGCCCGGGCCAGGCAGAGCGCGGGCCTTCCAGGCCGAGGGGCCGGAGCGGCCGCCCGCTGGCTCTCCCGAGAGCCGCACTTTGTCTTCCCCTTTATTCTGTTTATTAATCGCGTATGTGTGCAAGACGGTGCGGGCGCGGTGGAAATCCAGAGCGCTGTATCCTCAGGGCCCTCGGGCCAGGAAAGCACGTAGGAAAGCCCAGGAGAAGTGACAGGGCGAGACGGAGTGAGCAGCCTCAGGACCGGGCTTTCTCCCCGCGGAGGGGCGACTCCTCGTTCTCCTTCACGGTGACGGGGACGTGTGAGGCTCCCAGAACTAGCGATGGCCTGGGCCACCTCCCGCACGGGACCCCGGCCTCGGCTTTGCGCCCGTGTGCTGCGGTGTGAGCAGGAGTCGTTCGGGCTGGACATCCGTGGTGATTATAGAGCCGGCCCGCGCCCCAGGTGGAAACGTGGGAATTCGCCCGTAGCTGGCTAATGATGTGGACGGATCTGCTGGGCGGTTCAGGTCCTGAGCAATCACACCCTGCCTGACTCAGGCGACTTGAGCCCCCGTCATGTCAGCACCGCTTTACGGAATCCCATGTTCTGCTGCTCTGAGCTGGTAAGGCGTCCGGCCGGGCCAGGTGTGCGGAGGGGATTCCGCGTCAGGCACCGTCGTAGCGTGGAGCCATCTAACGTTCGTGGGATGTCGGCACACATACTCCAAAGGATTGCGCTCGTGAGCATTTTGCTGCAGATTGTTAGTTGGGACGTTTTCCCTCAGCCAAAGGGCAAAGCACCGCAGGGACCAAGCTCCGTGCGGAGAAAGCTCCAGGGGTGTGACGGAGCCTTGGCCTCCAGTGTGCTCCAAAACTTTCCCCACGTGGTGCCAACTGCATTCAACACACCAGTCTGAGGAAACCAAGAATTGTTTGAAGACATCCTGCGACGTACGTGAAAACAACTGCGCACTGGCTTGAGCGCCGCACTGGCGCCACAGAATTTCCAGCAAAGGGGTGCAACGCGGTGCTTCAGTGCGCGAGCTCAGCCCCACACCCGGCTGGAGAGGTTCTCAGAGAACACTCCTGTTCCTTTTGCTGTTTGCCTTTGGCGGCAGGCTCCTCTCCTCTCCTCTCCTCTCCTCTCCTCTCCTCTCCTCTCCTTCCGAGCCGGCTGCGGCGTGGCCCCCCTGACCGCCCGGCGCCGCCTCCTGGCCGTGCCGCTGGGCGCTGCAGTACCGCGGCGCGCCGGCAGGGGGCAGGGGCGCCTTTCGCTTGGCGGCGTCTCCGGGAAGCGGCGCGCTCTCCGCTCTTCCTCGCTTTGGGGAAACTGAGGCTCGTTTTCCTTACACGAGGAAACCGGTTGACGCGGCCGCTGTTTTCAGCCTTCCAGGCAGCGGCGGTCGGACTC
>NW_004955517.1:2490996-2524670 GCF_000276665.1 Chinchilla lanigera | reverse complement strand
CAGGACTCCCTGTTGCAGACCCTGCCCCACTTTCCCTGGTCAGCTGCCTTGTAGGAAACCAGCCTAGAAGTTAGTCCCTGACTGGGGGGCGAACGCGAACAGGCGTGAAAGGCAAAACAGACAGAGTTGGTTTAACAGGAGGGCCCAGAGTGCTCTTGCCTCTGGTGGACAGCGAGCCCTGAGCCTCTGGCTCGCCTAGCTTTTATTCACTCAGATACAGCATCAAGCAACTAGCGCGGCAGAAGAGTCATCCGCCTCCCTTATCCATGTCCGTGTTCACGCGAACACCTGCATCTCAGCGTGCTCACTTTCCCCGGAACCGCGGCCGAGCCCCTGCATGCGCCCCAAGGAGCACAGCCGCCACCTCTGCCTTTGTGCTCACAGCGGAGGTCGTTCAGGCCTTGGTGCTCACGATCGGTGCCCCGCACACTACTGAACAGCAGCTGGCGTGCAGGCATGCGGCGCACACCCAGTGAACACTGGAGTGAGGCAGTGGACACGTTAGAGGGCACCACTGGGGCACAAGGCTGCGTTCCCTGTCCGTCTCTGGGAGGTTTTCCTGACCAGGAGCCTCCGTGCCCTGTACTGGGCTGCACCGTCACACCTTAGTTGGGCGGGGATAAGGTTCGATTAAAATCGCGCGGCAAGGCCATGTGTGGCAGGAGAACTGTGGCCTGCAAAGGACGCCTGGAGTGACCCCCGCAGGAGGAGGAGGACGGGGCGCCAGGCCAAAGCAGCAGCGCGACGTTCACGTGACTCCTCCCAGGACGAGGGCGAGGGGACACGAGCTGCTCTGCGTAAACCACGCTAGTGGGACTTAGGATGGCGGCCACGGCTGCTGGGGTGCTGATTTCCTCAGAGCTCGGCGTAGCGCTTCCAATGCACGGACGCATGTATTAGTATATACAGACCTTGCACTGCTTTGCAAAATAAGAAATGGGTAGCCGTATGGAACAGCTCAAGAAATATAGTGTTATTAGGCTGCTTTGAACAATTGCGCTGGGGTAGGCTGGATGTGGGGTGCTTGCCACGTGGTACTCTTTAGTATGGGAGGCGGACAGGAGCTCTTGCCTACCCGCTCACAGTACAAGTGAGTGTGCCACGACCGCTTCGGAAGGAGGCACCTGCAGGCTGGTGCACCCTCTCTCTCCAGGGTGATGGCAGCTGGAGGGATGAGGACTGGGTGCACAGTAGGCCTGACGGAGCTGTGTTGAGGGAGAGGGCAATAGGAATGTTTCCCTGAGGAGGTGGCTTCCACGTGGAGACCTGAGTAGTGGACAGAGGCTTCTCAGCCTTGAACCAGTGATGTCAGTGTAATGATTCGACCTGAGGTTTATTCCTCTCAGCTCCTCCATTCTAAAATTGGGCCATAGCCTTATCATTTGATTGGACAATGGGAGACAGCAAAATCTATCAGCTGATTCCAGGGAAAGAAGCTGCACTGCCAGCAGCATTATCTAAACAAGCGTCTGAGTGTGGGGACTGAAGCGTGGTGAGCTTGGCCCACAAACACCCACAGCAGTCATGAGCAAGTACAGCTTCTGTTTGTCGTATCACAGAGTGAGGTTCTTGGGTAGTACTTAGTAACCAGAGCCAGCACCATTGCTCGGAACCATCACTCACCTCATTGTGCGGCAATGTTTACAATTTTACTTTGCCCAAATTTATGTTTTCATAGCAAATATCAGCCCGTTGATGTATAGATACTTTACATTCTTCTAGGGAAGATTTGAGAGATAGTTGTCTTGGTTACTTTTCTCATTGCTGAGACAAAATACCCAACAAACTAAGTGAAAGGAGGAGAGGTTTATTTGAGCTCACAGTTTGCAGAGTTTTCAATCCATAGTCAACTGTTCCCAGGCGGGGCACAACGGCAGAGGGGCGTCACAGAGGTTCAGCAGTTCATGGCAGGGCGGGCAGGAGGCAGCGAGCAGCAGGCAGCGAACCTCCCTTCCCCCTCTCCTTTTACATTTCACCCGTGTTTTGTGCCCGTTATTGATTGGTGCCACCCACACGGGGGGGGGGGCTTCCATTATCCACACCCAGAACTATTCTAATCCCAATTAAGGGGCTCATCCAGATGTCACACACCCTTAATCCCAATATCACACAGCCTGGATCCAGCCAGCTTCAGAAGTCCCCACCTACGAGCTCCCCGGCTTTGGGGAACACCTAGCTACAAGCCACAGCACGGATGGGAGGAACCCCTTACACGTGACTGCACTTCACGTGAGCGTTTCCTCGGAGGGTTACAGCAAGCTCATTTTTCCCTTTTAAATGAGAAGACTGGTTCTCTGGGCATTTCTAAGACTTTCTTAAATTGTGCAGTTGGTAGGTGGCCAAACGGTGAAACAGACTCTGTCCTCTTGACACTTATCTCAGGCTTAAAGACAATGAAGGCTATCCAGGACCTGGCAGGTGGCATATGCAGGCTTAGGTCACTGCTTCCAGCACAACTGTTCCTCTGACTGTAGGCAAGTCACTCAGTGTCTGCCAGCCACTCTTCCTGGTCTGTGAGATAGAGGGATGTCTAATTCACAAGGCTGTGGCAGGGACTGCACGAGGTCCGTTGGCCTGTGTCCATGCGACCGTCTATTTAGTTCAGCGTTATTAAACCCCACTCAGTGGTGGGTGCTGTGTTGATAGCGAGAACATAGCTCTGAGGAGAACAGCCGCTGACCTCGTGAAAGCCCAGAGGCACGGGTATCTATGGGCACAAGCCTGAGAAGCTGCCGCCACCTCCCAGCCAGGCGTCCTGTGACCTGTGCAGACCCGTCACGGCCACCAGTTGTGAACAGTGTGCAGGACGGCAGGGCCGAGCGGAAAGTGTGACGAAGAGACTTGTCGCCAGTTCCTGATTATTTCCGTTGTCGTTATTATCCCCGAAGAGTCAGGTCCCCTGAGTTGCAAAGCTGAGGGCATGTTAAGAAATAATATGAAAGCTATCATACTGGAGTTACCATCCGCAGAAGCTTCCCATACTGCTCTTCTCCCCATTGGTTATGTCAGAAAAGCAGGGCGATCGGTCAGAAGTGTAAAACACCACTGCTGAAGGTACTGCTGCTTCACAAAGGTCGAGTGCCAGAAATCTAGATGGGTCCATTTGCCCCGTGCTTGGTGAAATGAAGTGTTGTGTATGGCTTCAAAAGAGCTTTGCATTGTGTTTGGGTACTGAAGATGCTTTTAAAAAGTGGGCGGGGAGGAAGAGAAGGAGGGAGAAGAGAGGGAGGGAGACAGAGAGACAGAGAGAGAGAGACAGAGAGAGAGAGACAGAGAGAGAGAGACAGAGAATGTATAGTTTCATGAGCTTAACGTCAATCCACACTGTTGTGCCAAAACCTAGGACAGATAATCAAATAGACAGATGGTGTATTAACACATAGAGAAGAAAGAAGAACTAGAGACAAGACCTTCACAATCTCTTTAGTTGCTGGATGTGCATTTTAGTGGCAGAGAACTCGCCCAGGATGCACAGGGCCCTGAGTTACCTCCCAGCAACACACACATACACACACACAAACACACACACACCTTTAAAGGCTTAAATCAGAAAAACATTTTAAACAGATATATCTGCATTGTAAGTAAGGTTTCTGGGAAAGGGTCAAGAAATTCTTATTTTTGGCATGGGTAAAAGTAAGTTAGAGGAGACTACAGCCAGTGAATTATTTTCTGTTTCAAATAACTCATATTAATTAGATTTACTAAAGAGAATTGATACATAGGTATCATATCTTATCATTTTAACCCCCCCTCCCCCTATCCTCTCTTCCTGACCCTCCCATCCCCTTTCCAATCTGCATATAAACTAGTCCCCTGTTCCCTACAATTTATCCTTTATTTTACTGTTTAACTTATTTATATTTTGGCTTTCTCAAATAAGAGAAACTACGTGATATCTGTCCTTCTGTGTATGACTTATTTCACTTATGGTCCTAAGATCCATCCATTTTCTTACAAATGACTCAAACTCATACTTCATGAGTGAATAATACACCAGCATACATATATACCACATTTTCTTTGCCCATCTGTCCATTGATGGGCATCCATGTTGTTTCCATAGATTCTGTTTTGTGAATGTGGGTATGCAAATAACACTAAAGTAGAATATCTTAGATACTTTCTTGTTGCTGGGACAACATGCCTGACACCCCCAAGTTAGAGGAGGACAGGTTGATTTGCCTCACATTTTGTAGAGGTTCAGACCATGGTCAGCTGGCTCCAAGGCAGGGGGCATGGCTGAGGGGCACAGCAGAAGAGAAGCTCGTGGCATGGCAGCTGGACGCAGACAGTGACCAAGGGGGGAATGGGAATGAGGAACAGGCCACATCCCCAGTGACTAACCTCATCTGATTGACATCCATAATCCAGTCACCTTCTAAAAACTCCGTCCATGAGTACAAGAGGCTTTAGGGGGACATCTAGATATAACTATAGCAGTTAACAACCTTAACTCTTTTGGAAAATATCCAAGAGACTGTAGATGGATCAAAAGGAATTTCTGGTCTTAGTGTTTAAGGAATCTCCAAACTGATTTCCATTGTGGTTGTAGTAGTTACATTCCTACCAACAATATAGAAGGGTTTATTTCTCGCCACATCCTTGCCAGCATTTGGGGTGTGTGTGTGTGTGTGTGTGGTTTTCTTAAATATTCTTACTAAAGTCAGTGAATTCTGTGGTTAAAGTGTTCAGCTTAATTCTGCATTAAAAGCAATGCGTCAGTTTGTCTCTGTCCTTGGTCCTGACCCTTTCACTGCTACCGATGACTTGTATCAAGACCTCCAGGGATGGTTGAATCCAAGCAGGAATCAGCTAGAAAGTGCGGAAAGGCTGGAGCAGCCTGCGCCTGCCATTGGCGATCATGATTCGCCAGGCTCTAGGTGGGGTGGGGGATGCCCCATGGTGAAGGAACTACTCTCACCAGTGTTGTACGTGAAAATAGGCTGGAGGATAAGTGAATACACTAGATGGTTAAATATTCATCTCAAGTAACCTGAGTAAACTGAACCAGGGGCCAAGTTTAATGAAATTGCAACAGCAAGCAGAAACACTGAAGCAACACCCAGGATTTGGAGGCAGATTTATTTACATCGATGGGCCCTGATCAGGGTCACTCCCAAAATATCAGGCCCCAATCTCTTTTGGTCTAAGGCTTACAGGAGATAAGCAATCAGGAAAGATAGACGCAGAATGGCTTGTCAATTGGGGATTGGTTTATACAATGTGCATCATCGTGACCAGCTGTGCCTCACAGGGACTGGTCGTTTCTAGGAGACAGGAGCAACCAGAACAGGAGCTGTTACCTGGGCAGCTAACAAACTGAAGCATACTGGAAGGTGGGCATTCTCTGCTACATTTCCCCCTCTTTTAGTTCCCCTGGAAAATCTTTGCTGGGCATGTTACATGTGATCTTCTGAGACAAGGCCCAACTAGAAGCAGTAATGTTAGGGCTGTCTGCTATTTTAGAATAGGCCCTAGCCAAAGTCCCCAAGACTGAAAGTTTCCCTACCAGGAGTTTGTGGTTTGTTTCTCCTATTATAGGGTTTCCCCCTAAGTTGACTCTGACAAGGTCGTGAGGGAGTTCATCTGATCTAGGAGAGTGTCCGATGTGCCTTGGACACTCACCAAATCTTGGTCATGTGTTTGTCTGGCTGATTGTTCTATTCTCTTGGGGTAACCACTTATAGAGTTTAAGGCAAAAAGCCACAGCTAGAACGGGGGCAGAGAGGCAAGGACTAGGGTAAGCAGCCTGAAAAGACACAAAAATCAAAGGGAATAGGTATGGAGCACTCCTGTAAACAATATCCTCAGGCTTCAGCCGTGTGTAGACTGGTCAGCCTGCACTGCATCCTCAGGCTGAGCTTTGGAAAAAGTCTCCAGGTAAATTTTATAGCAGATATACTGCTGGATTTCTGAAACTTGTAGAGGTAGTTAATATGTACCTGGATGATATGTGTGTGCAGGAATGTCTACAGGTATAGCTGGCCTTTTAGGTGGTTATAAGCTGGTTCTGTAGGGTTATGTTTTATTTCTGTGATATTTATCTATCTATCTATAGATATAGATAGATATAGATATAGATATACAGGTATTATTAAGTGAGGAGAATCCATTATAATGTGTGAGGTCAGGAGTATCATTGTTTTTGTGAACTCAAGGATCCAGATTTTATAGAAGCCAGCAGCTCCAAGAAATGTGCAGAGCTTTTTCTTGTAACCAGTTTCTATCAGATATTACAGCAGGACTTTTGGGGTTTTCCAGCAGGATCATTAATCAGAAGTGTTTTTTAAGCCAGAAAGAAATTTTTGAACCTCTAGGAGGCTGAGTGTAGGTAAGTTGAGTTTTTAATCCAGAACTGGGATTTTTGCAGAGGGGCTGACCGACAGCAGCCAATCAAAGGCAGAAGAAGGCATTCTTTAAGTTCAGGCATGTGTGCCAGCAGGCTGTGGGTGGCAGAAAACTGAGGCAGTGTGCATGGAGGACAATTGTAGCAACATTGGCCGCTCTGAGATCTTGAACTGGCTTTACAGGCAGAAGAGCTGTATTTCAGCAGTTTGACTGTCTATAAACATTTTACAGTTTTGAAACCTTTGGATGTGTGGTTGAATTTCTAACTTTGTCTCTTGTGGCACGGGATACTGTTTGACGCAGGTGGGGTTGCTCTGGAGTGGAGTTTCACAATCAGAGGCAGGTGGTCCATGGCCCAATCTCAAGGCCCAGAGGATCATGACAGAACTGTGGAGCTGGAAAGATCAGAGACACAGGCTGTCCCAGTGAAGGTGATGGCACAGAGACCTTGCCCAAGGTGACTAACAGTCTATCAGGCTCATGTGTGGCTGGATGCCTGTTTGTGGTTCCCCTGACATCTGACACAACGGGGGTCAAGATGAGGCAGCATGGTTGACGGCCAGGCCCAAAAGTGCGTCTGTGGTCTACACCTCTGGGAGGAGAGTTTTCAGAACTTCAGGATGGCAGTTATCTGTCTCAGGCTGATACAGGCATCGTCTTCCTCTGGGGGAACAGGCAATGTTGAAACCAGAGAAAGGCAGACTGGCTGGATGCCGAGGGGATGGTGGCTTCTACCTTGATGAGGAGGTCTACCCCCAGCAGTGGTGTAGGGTCCTGTCAGACTGATGAAAGGGCTGTCGTCTGATCCAGGTTGAAGCTTCGGAGAGTTCTTATTTTTTAATAGGAATGGGTTTTTATTTTCTATTGTCCATAGTCCTTATAACTCATAGCCAGAGGGTATGTCATCTATCAGGCTGGATTTTCTTACAGACATCAGGAGCTTTTCTTTTATCAGGTTTCTGGGTAACAGTGGTTGATGGGGTTTTTGCCCCCCATTTTGATGTCTTTGAGAAGTGCTCAACTAGGTTGTTTCTAGGTGAGGTGACCTTTGGTAAGGCCATGGAAACTCATTCATCAGGGCTGACGGTCCAGTTTTTGTCAGTCAAAATGTAGAACTCTGAAGGAATTGCTTGCAGTCATCTCGAGTAGGAGTTAGATGACACCGTCTGACCAGGGTGGGTGTGGCTGTGAAGCAGAAGGCTCAGGGAGGAGGGCCTCTATGGTTGAGTGCAGGCCGTGGCCAGCTGTAACCAGTTCAGTTGCCTGGAAGTAGACCAGTCAGGAGTGGGGAGTGAAGCTGTAGGTGTTGGCAGCAACTGTGATGGCCGATGAGGGTGCCACAATGGAATTCTCAGGAAGCATGGGCCTCTTCTTTCTTTTACTTTCTTTGAGCTGCAGGGAGCAATTTGGTTTCATCTTTAACCTATAAAAGCTCCTTTTCCTGCAGTTACGGACTGTGGATTTTAACTAATTAGTCCCCATTCTATCTCCCTGTGGTATATGTTGTGTACCCTTGAACAATGGTGCAACAGAAAGGGTGGGTGCCCCGCAGAGAGAGACCATTCAGATGCCCAACAGGCCGCCCCCTCTTGGGGACTTAGGTGCAACTTAGCCAGGGAGCATGTGAGGCCCCCGTTATGCCATATGTTGATCACCACAGACCGCAAGTGAGAGTCCAACCAGCCACCATGACCAGTGCTCCCAGTCTTGGAGCACGGATGGAACAGCCTTTTGCTTATCCTTTCTGCTCCACTCACTCACACATTCATTCAACAGGCACTCGAAGGTTAAACATTCCAGCCACCCTTCCCTTGAGGGTGGCCTTAACTAACAAGAGTTGATCAAGCTCTTCTTCTGCTCTATAAACTGAGCAGAACTGACAGGCTGATTAACTGGGGTGTCCCCCAGCGTCTTCCTGGAATCAGGCAAGCAGGCAGACACACAGACAGAAAGACAGGTCCTCCTCCCTTTAGGGTCTGATGTGAGCTGCTAGGTTGGGGAGCCAGGAATCCTCCTCAGACCTCCAAGGGGACACAAGAAATTTTAAGGGTGTACCTCCCCTCCAAGACCGGGAGAGGTCCTTGCTTCATCTGAGAGAGCCATGACTGGTGACTAAAGAGGTCAGCATGGTTGGTCTTCCCAGCTGATGCACCAGATGCAATGGCAAACAGAAACACCAAAGGCACACCCCGGGATTTGGAGGCAGATTCATTTATGTAGACAGGCATTGATCAGGATCACTCACAAAATGTCAGGGCCTGATCTCTGGTGGTCTAGGGCTTATATGAGATAAGCAAGCAGGAAGTACAGAGGCAGAATGGCTTGTCAGTTGGGGATTGGTTTATGCAGTGTGCATCACAGTAACCGGCTGTTTTGAAGAAACCAGAGTAACTGGAACAAGAACTAGTACCTGGGCAACTAAGAAACTGAAGTATACTGGCTGGTGGGGAGGGCGTTTTCTGCTACAAAATGATATTTTAAAAATTATGAACAAATGAAAATATTTACTTTGGAGAATCTGAAAACAATCTGCACAAGTACATGAAGGCGGCATGCTCAGTAATGACAGGAAAATTTATGGGCTGCAAGCTAAACATATGCCAGCAGAGCGCTGTGGCTTTGAATGCAGCTACCAGGAGCTGGAGCACAGGACACTGGTAAGGGGGTGAGAGTTCAGCTGTGTGATCCCTCATTGAGCTGGAACATTCCACCACTGCTACCATGGGTTTGAAAGTTGTGTTCAACAGCCACGGTGATAGGGACAACAACCTGCAAGACCGCCTGAGACCAGAGCTATTCAGACAGGGTCCCAGGGCCCCCAGGATCCCTCAAGGCACTTCCTGCCGAGAGATCAGTGCTCTCTCCCTGGGGAATATTCATCCCAGACACTTTGCTGTAATCTGTTTTATATTTACATGTCCATATAGGGTTCATATGAGAAATTCAATTTTAAATTTGGTTGATTAAAATTTAACACAGGGAAATAAAGCTGAACAGTTACTGACAAGAATGTCAGCCTTACAATTTGCTGTCAAAAATATCACCAGAATATATTTCCTCAAAAAGGCCCTGAAAAAGAAATGTATTCAGAGCTATTTTTTTTTTTTCATTAATTTGAGTAGAACAGTTTGTTACCCAGGGCAAAGAGGGCCTGTGTTTGTTCAAAGGATGCATATTCAGAGAATACAAATACATTCCCCTGTGTGTGTGTGTGTGTGTGTGTGTGTGAGATGCATATTCAGAGAATACAAATACATTCCCGTGTGTGTGTGTGTGTGTGTGTGTGTGTGTGTGTGTGAGTGTGTGTGTGCGTGTGTGTTTTGGATACCCAGAAACGTTCCTTCATTACACTTTTTATTCAGCTCAAAAGCGGTGCCCACATTTGGACCCTTGATACCACTTAGTGTCATGAGCCGATTGATGGGGACTTGCCTCACATCCCAGTTGCCTCTGACATAAACAAGGTAAGCAAATGATCTGTGGGAGCTTTTGATGTTCTGTTCCCAGATCTCCTTTGTTGCAGCAATAGCTCTCTGATAATTTAAATGATACTGAACATTGTCTGCGCAATTCATAAATATTTGCATTTAGTAATTATATCAATAAAAGATTTAGAAGACTGAATTATGTTGAAGCCATTGTATTTTCTGTGAAAGAGGCAGAATCTTAATCAGCTTTACTTCTGCAGTCATTAACCCATACATAATCTCTGATTACATAATCTCTGATTATGTATAAATTCAAGTAGAATCTAAATCTTTTCAAGACTTTCTTGATACAAAACTAAAAAGCTCTTTTCCCTACAGGTTTCTTTCTCTTTTGTCTAAAATTTCTTAAGGTGGGATGAGAAAAACAAAATATTTAAGTTTGTGAATAAAGGTTGGTGATCTTCATCACCATAATCGTAGGGCTAGAAGCAAATAACTTCACTGTGCTATGAAAAGGAAAGGCCAAGTGTGATATAAACCAAAGAAGAAAGACTACCTTGAGAACTGGATCACAACTCCAAGGGATGGGTATCCACCGGAAAGGCAGCAGCATCACCTGCTAATTCATCCCCTGAGCAGGGCATTGCCCCTTTGAGGATGACCGAGTGAATACAAAACAGTGCTCCCTCTTGTGGGCAGTTCAAGGATCTAGACTAGGAAGTAGGAGATGGTTACGTTTGTGTGACACTCAGACTTGCAGTCTCTTTGAGAGCTGCAGTGAGGCTGGCAGAGAAGAATCATAGTTCCCCTGTTGAGAATTTACTCTCTACTCAGGCCCTGTGGTTGGCATTCTCTCCTACAGCACCCCATTCAAAAATACAAAACACTAAGCCATACAGTAGGTAAGAAGCGTGCCCCGGCTGGGCATGGTAGTGTATGCTTGTAATCCAGCACTCCGGGAGTTCCAGGCAGGAGGACGAAAAGGTCCAGCCTCTCTTGAGCAACTTAGGGACTTAATGAGCTCCTGTGCCAAAATAGAAAAAAGGCTGGGGACTTAGCTTAGAGTGAAGACCATGGAGACCCAGGGGTGGGAGAGGGGGAAAAGAGACACAGAAAGAGACAGAGACAGAGCAGAGACAGAGAAACACAAACACAGAGAGAAAAGAGAAAAACAAGTGAAAGCAGGAAAGAAAGAAAGAAAAATGGAAGGAGAGAAGGAAGGAAGGAAGAAAAGAAAGAAAAAGAGAAAGAAAGAAAGAAAGAAAGAAAGAAAGAAAGAAAGAAAGAAAGAAAGAAAAAAAGAAAGAGGGAGGGAAGGAGGAAGGAAAGAAAGAAGGAAGGAAGGAAGATAAATGGATCCGTTTGCCCAAGGTTACACTACTCACATAGAGTGAAGGTTGGATGAGCTACTGAGGGGCAGGCAGCAGCCACAGTGCCTGGCACACTAAATGCGTCACACACGGCAGTGGTGGATGAGGTGGTGGTGGCCATAGCAACGCTGTGCACTAGTGTGCTAGGTGACAACCCTGTGCACGCGTTACCAATTTTAATCCTACCATTTTAATGGAGGCAACAAGTTCAGACCGGTGTGTGACTCTCCTGGAGTCATCAAGCATTTAAGGGGAGGAGCAGGAATTCAGATCTCCACTTTTCTTCCGGCCTCCTTGGCTCTGGAAATTCTTTTTCTCAGAGAGCCGTGACACTCACGGGCAGAGTTCTTCCGGGGACGACAGCGACAATAGTGATAGTCGAAGGCTGGTGCTGCAGTGATGCTCTGAAGAGGTTGGATGGGGAGGGTGGAAAAGGTGGAGGCCCAGGGTCAGTTTGAGGGGACTGTATTCATCGCAGCGTGCTAAAATCAGTGTGATGAGGAGCAAGGTCTTGGTTTTGACAGCAAGAAATTTTTAAAAGGAGGAGGCAAACCTGAGTGGGGTTTAGAAGGAAGGAGCATGCAGCGGAGAGCCTGTGGGAGGCATCCAGGAGAGCGTGCCTGGACCAGGGCCATTGTGAAGCCAAGGGCGACGGTTCCTTCCCTTTCCTGGCATCTGCCTGGCTGAGCACAGCCTCCTGCCCGGCGGTGATGAGTGACCAGAGACGGCATCAGGCATCCAGCCTGAGTGTGCCGCATTAAGGCAAAGAAATCGCAGAGAGCACTGGTCTGAGGGCAAAGGGACTGTGAGTCTCCATACGCAGTGTCTGGCCTGAGAACATTAATGATAAAGAGCCTCAAGTTGAACACAAGAGACCCAAGTTTTGAGGCCGTCCCAGACCAGGGACATCATTTCAGGTCCACCTGTGTAAGAAGTGATGGTTGGCTTTATTTAAAGAACAGATTTTTTAAGGTAAATGGCAGTACAGCAGACCCGGAGAGGCAGCTCCGACCTCGACAACAGGGGCCAACAATGGAGACAGCAAAACAGGAATCCTGCAGAGAACAGAGTCACAGCCACAGAGGAAGGGCCGGGTCCCAAAAGCAGGTGGCAGCAGAGGTACAGACTGAGCCAGGGGAAGCGGAATGCGAGAACGGTCCTTCAATTTTGCTAAAGGGGTTTAGCGACAGCTTTGGAAAAAGCGCGTTTGTTTCCGCAGTGTTGCTGCAAGCATTGCTGCCGTGTATCCACTCACAGACAGGTGATCAAACAAGACATTAGCCAGACATCTTATGTGAATGATACTATGTGTGTTAATTTAAAGATTTCTGTTGTATTCATTGACAAATCATAATTACATGGGTTACCATGTGATTTTTGATATGTGCACACATATATGTATACGAATGAATCGGTGAATCTTGGTTATTTTAAAATATATAATACATTATGATAATCATACTCACCCTTCTATGCAGTAGACCTCTAGTTTATGTTTCCTGACCATCTAAAACCTTGTACCCTTTGATCAGCAACTCCCCGATCCCTCTGCCCAGCCCCACTGCGAGTCTCTGGAAGCCTCCGTTCTACTCTGAACTGTAAATGCAGCTTTTTAAAAATCACATCTTAAGTGAGATCATGCAGCGTTTATCCTTCTGTGCCTGGCTTATTGCACTTAGCGTGCTGCACTCCAGTCTCACCCGTGTTGTCACGGTGACAGGATTTCCTTCTTTTCATGGGTGTGTGAGTGCGTGTGTATGTGTGTGTATGGACCGCATTTTCCTTGTCCAGTCTTCTCTTGGTGAACCCCTAGATTGCTATTATTTTTAAGAAAAAAAAAGAGCAAATCATCTGCGCTGTGGTCTGTGTTGCAAGCTGAACTGTGCCCCCTTCGCATTCCCATGCTAGCACCCTCACTCCTGTACTTAAGGGTGAGTGCCTTAAAGAGGGAATATGTTAATGAGCCCCTAGACATGGAACTGCTCCACCACAACGGTGTCCTTATGAGAGAGATACATTAAGGGAGCTTGCTCTAAGGGCCACCAGCAGAGTGGGAGCAAGAGGACACCAATCTGCAGGGTAAGGAGAGAGACTCTGGGAACATCCCACCTTGCCGGTACCCGAATCTTGCACCTCCAGCCCCAGAACTCTGGGGTGATGGATTTCTGCTGAGAAAGCTGCTCAGGGTGTGGCATTTTGCTACAGCCACCCCAGCCTGCTAGTATAGTCTATAAGAGTGGAAAGAGGAACAGCCACAGCAGGGAAAACAGACCTCGAAGAATATGCTCACATGCAAAAACAACAGAGTCAGCCAGGAGAGCAGAACAAGTAAATGCTTATGGCCAATAAAGTATGTGATTCTTTTTGTCTTCTACTTTTATGAAAGCATTTAATATTTGCCTTTTTTCTCAGCAAAAGCGTCAAACTAGTCTTTTGAAATTTAGAATCTAGGGTTCGGGTCACCTAAGATAAAACCACTTTTTCTATTCTGCTGCCATTTTGATGACACATTTGTTTAACATGCCGCTGCCCAGCAAGGTGAAGGCAAAGGACACAGGCTTTGCTCTGGAAGCCTCCCATGCTGTCGTTGTTATTTGATTGTAATTAGGGTAATCGGCACTCAGCGATCACTGTGTGGTACGCTTCTCCGTGACAGCGTTTGGAGGCTGACGGGCTGGACAAAGGAAGAAGAATTTCTTTCCTCACCTATGGGATCCAAAGATTCAGAAAGTCAGTGCTGTGTTCCTGCCCTTTTCTTACTCCATGAACCTTTTGTGAAGAGGGTTTGGGTGAACTCTCGAGTTAGCTCATTTGATTTTACCATCTACAGCAGAGAATAAAACTTACAAGCTACTTGCGCAGCTCTGTCCTTGTGCGTTATCCACATTACTTTGACTTCTGGGAATTAAAATCATCAGCAGTGACTCGAGAGATGAGGGAGAGCTGTTAAAATGATAGATTTGGGGTACCCGCCTGACCTGGAGGTGCTAATCCCTTTATCCTCTTAAGCCTTCTGGGGGAGTCAGTTCTGTGTCCTGTGGAAGTGTCCCCCAAATCTAGTTCAAGATGGGAACAATGAGCTTTTAAAATACTTGGCAAGATTCTATTTAGAAAATCAGGCCCTGGCAAGCATTCCAAAAGGATTGACTCAACCTCAGTCCAGGAGTTCTTCAATCCTTGATCATCCTATAGTTGAGTGTTTTTAAAAAACATAACGACAAGGTGTCTGGTGAGCCAACAAAGGATCTGCTGGGCACTTTCTTTTACTAGAACTTCACAATCTCACTTCTGTAGAAGTCTGAAGAATGAAATTTGTGCTCACCTGAATAATTATACTGGAATTGAACTGTGACAGTTGTAAACTATGGTGTTTAAAATGGGCAAATAGCGTAGATCCTTTTGTTTGATTTGTAGGCACAACTGGAAAGTTCTAGACTGGAGAATAACTTTAGGAGGGATCTGTCAGCATGCTGTGCATTACAAAATATGGATTTTTCTTACTCTCCAGAAATTTTGACGTTATTCAGGCCCACTGAAGAAAATGAGGAATTTTACATTTTGTACCCTCAGCTTAAATTTTGAGCTTATGAGTGAGAACTTTGTAGAAACGTAAGAGACTGAGAGAAGGACTCCTATATAAATATTATATCCCCGGAGACTCAGAAAACATCCTGCAAGGTGCACTGTTGAGCTAGAATTTAAACAATCCCATTCTGATTGTATGATCAAGGCCCTTTTAGACTCTGAATCTTCAAGCTCTTCAGGAATGCCAATCACATTTGTTTAACTTGGCGATCATTTGTGAAAATGTGAGAGACTAACGTCAGTTTTGCTAAGGCCTCGGGTTTACAGTTTGACGCGAGCTCCCTGAAATGATATTTAATATCAGTGCAGAGATTTCATGTTGTCCTTCTTAAAAAGTACTTAGGCATCAGTGTGTCTAAAAGTCTTACCTTCAGCCCGACTTGCCCTTTACACTCCAAGCATGAGTGTGTTCCCGTTGTCCAGGAACCACCATGCTTATGAAGGACCCCTCACGTTCCACCTTACACCTGCTGCTCCAGTATTCCTCTGCCAGCAAATGGCACCCGCAACCGCCCTAACTAAACAAGCCCGGAGCCTAGGGTTGACCTTAGTTTCTCTTTGGTTATTTGCTTTTCTTTTCCAATTCTTTAGCAAGTGCTGTCAACAGCACTCTTGGAGACCCCTCAAATGTATCTGCTTTTTCACTGTGGACCCTAGCCTAAGGCATTGCCGTCTCTCAGAAGGGTTCTTGCAGTGACTTGGGGCTGCTTGTACTTTCGCCTCTCTAGTACCTATTATTTCCACCACTGCAAGAGCGATTGTGTTGTAATTTTAATGAGGTCATATCTTTCCCGTCTGAAATGCCGTAATGGTGTCTCCTTACACTGAACATAAAACACAGCCCGTGTGATGGTGTACAGGTCCTCAGGATAGGATGGCTTCCCCACTTGCTACATCATAGCAGACCTCTCTCTACTTTAGTCACTCTTCTTCCACCCCTTTGAGCTGCTTTCGTTTTCTGCAAAGGGAGGAAATGTCCCACACAGATGCCTTTGCACTTCCCAGCTTTGATCACCAGCCACCTCGTTCCAGGTCCTCTCATGGCTGCGCCTTTGTCCTTATTCATGCTTTCCCTGCGGTCCCACTGTATCAGAACAATCTCTGGTGACGTCTCATCTACAGTAGCTTTGTGCATCGTAGCTACTTTCGCTATTCTTTCCCTTTGGTTTCTTTCTGACTTCCAGTCTCGATGTTTTTCTGTTGATTCCCACCAGTTATGATGGGAACTTTAAAAGGAACATAGCTGTTTTGCTCACTATTGTATTTCTCAAACACAAAACAATCATTATTACATAACAAATGCTTAGCCAAAGTCTCGTCTGTATTGTATTCTTATTGTTGTATTTTTCACAAAGGCATGTTTCACCGTTCTCTCTTCAGCAATCCATTTTACCCAGATGATTGTAATATGCATATATTGCAAACACACACTAATACAAATAAACCAACTAACAGCTATGATAAGATGGTTTCATGTTTATTTTTAACAAAATTTAAAATAAAGCCACATTAAAATAATTTTGATATACTTGATCATTCTGAAACATTTGCTATTAAATAAGTTAGGAAATTATCGAAAAAAAATCACTTACGAGGAATGTTCAACTTACTTAAAACTGGAAGAAAAACAAAGGAAAAGAAGGAAGGCAGAGTGGGAGTGAGGGAAAAGGAAGAAAGGAAGGAAGAGAAAGAAAGAAAGAAAGAAAGAAAGAAAGAAAGAAAGAAAGAAAGAAAGAAAGAAAGAAAAGAAAAGAAATTGTTTCCTAAACAAATATCTCAACAAGATGTATCATTTTATTACCAGCTTCTCAGCCAGTGGTTCTTTCATCTCCTGAGGCTTAAACAGTTGAAGTTTACAATTCTAGCTTCAAAAGGCAACCTGCTCCTCTGTTAGAAACCACTTTAAGATAAAAAAAGAAGTCTTATTTTATAACTGTAATTATCAGGTTTAAGTGAAACTGACAGCCCAGAAAGGTACAATAAAATAGCTTCAGGACAATACCAGATTTCAGTAAAGTAATGCCAACCTAGCATCCTAAGTGAAATCATGTACTTCAAGTTAAAGTCTTTGTTTTAGTGTACTATAAAATAAGAAGGTGAAAAAAATTTTGGAAAGAATCAGCCAGCAAGGATGAAGCAAACCAAGTAAGATATATTTTAAATGTTAAAAAAATCCTATTTCACAAAGACACAGTGCTCCAGAAAATTGAAATCTATGGTATTAAACAAAACACTAATTACATGGTTCTTACCCTTAGCAGAACACTGTAGAGTCACTGCACAAAATGTTCCATGTTTCATAAATTTTCTCTTAATGCCAAGTTGAATCTCCAATAAAACAAGTATAATAGAAATAAAAAGAGTCAAGGAATCTTTAAGTATAAGAGTAAATGTGCACAAGATATGTTTTATTACCAGGACACTAACACAGCTTAACTTTGCTAAGAAGCTTTATTATTTTAGAAAGTAAAGAACAAAGAGTTCAAATTATGATATTTTAAACACTGACCTCTGGACCCATGTTGCATTTATTGTAAGAGCATAAAATCAAACATTTTGGTAAGATGGTACAGTACAGTGGACTATTTTCAATAAACAATAATTCCACATGAATTTTCATATAAATTGGATAAATCATATCCGTGTGAGTGTTATAATTGATGTATTTTTAATATTTATCTAACAGAATGTTCCACAATGTGGCTCTAAGAATACAAACCCGTATAGCATGAAATAACTTTCAACCATATAGTGGGAAAGGTATTCAGTTTCAAATTCTTTCTCTGAAACTCTTCATTATAGGACTTTTCGGGTGCATACAACAGTAGAGAATAGAATCACACTGCCATGTAGTGATCTTCCAATTCAGGTTGAGACTGAGGTTGCATATTGTATCTGTGGAAGGCCAGTTATCCAGCACCATTTGTTAGAAAAGATGTCCTTCCTGTTGATTTCCGTTGAACACACTTGCTTGAGTACATTTGGCTTTCTCTGCTCTGTTCCATTTACCTATGTGTCTGCTCTTCTGCCGATATCACATGGCGTTGGTGACTACAAATATGTAAGTCTCAGAAGCCGGTAAACTGATTTATCCTATTCTCTCTTTGTTTCTACACAGTTGTTTGTTTCCTTTGCCACTCCGTGTAAAGTCTTGCTGGGTTTTGTGATAGACATATATTAAATCTACAGATCAATTTAGAGAGAAATTACATCTTTACTGTGTTGTGTCATCCAATCCGTAGGCACAATACGTTTTGCCCTTAATTTACACGGCTTTGGGTTTCTTTCCTCAGCACATACAATTTTCAGTGCACAGGTTCTGTTATGTGATCAACAAAAATCTAAATATTTTATTTACTCAGCAATAGTGCTATTGGATTTTTAGATTTTTTACTGTTCATCACCAATGTATGAACATACGATTGATTTTTATATGTTTATTTTGCATCCTTGATCTTGCCAAACTTCTTTACTCATTGGAGCTTTTTTTTTTTTTTTTTTGAAAATTTCTTAGGATTTCATACATAGGAAATCAGGTCATCCACATATAGAGGCACTTGTATTCTTTTTTAAATATTTCTGCATTTTATTTTTTTCTTCCTTTTTTGCACTGGCTATAACTTCCTACACTATGCTGAATAAGATTATTTTGTTCTCATTTGGGGGAGAGCATTCAGTCTTTCTTCACTAATATAACGCTGGGTGCAGGCTGGTTTTTGACTCTTTTTGTCATGTTGAGGAAGCATGCTCTCATCAATTTTCTGAGAGTTTAATAGTTAATGACTAGATATCAAAATTTGTCCATATTTTAATATGCTTATTAGTCATAAATATTTCTTTTGTAGTCTCTTAAGGTGGTGGATTATACTGATTGTATTGAGTGATTTTGAAACTCTCGTTTCGTACCTGGGTAATTCTTGCTTATGGTCAGGCTACATAACTCTTATTACATATTGCTAAAATCTTCTGGTAATATTTTGTCAAGGATTTTTGCACTCATGTTCATACATGACAATGCTCTACAGCTTTCCTTCTACTCTCTTCGATTTTGGTGTTGAAGTAATAAAGAGTAGCATCATAAAATGATGTCCTGAAGAAGATTGTCTGAAATAGGTGCTAGTTGTTCCTTAAATATTTGTTGAAATTGTCTCAAATGAACCAATCTTGGCCTGGAAATTTTTATATGGGGCAGGGCTTGTAATTACATTTAATTTTCTCAGTAGAGCTACTGAAAGTATTGCATACTCAGGTGCTACTAGTAGTTTTACTTCTCATCCTCTTTGTCAAAGTTACGTTTGTGGAGTTCTTTGTAGCATTCTTTTCTTATCCTTTTGCAATCTGCAGTTTGTAGTGATATATATTATTTATAATATTAATAACGTATGCCTGAACTCTTTTTTTTTTCCTCAGCCTTGGTTTCTTCATTCTTAGGGAATTTTTCTTAGGGAATTCTTAGGGGATTTTTCTACTATATTTCTGCTTTGGGTTTCTAGTTTGATTTCAGTGAGAACAGAGATATATTTCATGTGATTTCCATTACTGTATTTTAAACTGTTGAGTTTTATTTTGGCCTATCTTTGTACATGTCTCATAGGCACTTGAAAATTATGCATGTTTGGTATTGTTGGGGAATTCTGCAATGTTAATTAGTTCCCAGTGGTTGGTGATGTCGCCTTATTCTATATTCTTGATCATTTTCTTTCCAGTAATTCTGTCGGTTGTTGAAGGGGATGTTGGATTTGCCTCTCTTTTTTCAGTTCTAATGGTTTTTGCTTTGATTATTATGTGGCTCCTTTGTTCAGTGCATACACATTTAGAACTACTGTATCTTCTTGTTGGATGACTTTTCTTTTTATTAATGTTTGCATGTGATCCCTTTTACACATCCTTTTACTTCCAACAAGCCTATGTTTTTATTTCTAAAGAAAATTTATTGTAAATAGCATATAGTTGAATATTTTTATCTATTCTTCTAACTTGTCTTTTAATTAGTGTATTTGGACCATTTACATTTATTGTCACTATTAACATGTTAAAATGTACCATTTTTAAAATTTTCTGTTCATTATATTTAATGCTTCTGTTTTATTTGTACTATATTCTTATAGATTACTTAAACATTCTTTTCAAATTCTACTTTGATTTATCTCTAATGCTTTTGAGTCTATATCTTTGAACAGGTTTTTATTTTATTTTTATTAGTACATACTTGAAGTGCATAGTGATTATATTTATTATGTGGAGTTTGCACACATACATCACACATCTTAATGGTTTTCATTGTTCCTTTCAGGTATTAGTTTATTCATATGTAGCTTGTCAAAGTCTCCTAGTCAGCATTTTATCCCGTTGAGTTAAATGTGGAAAATGTATCTTCATCTGTCTGCCTACTCCCTCTCCAGTTTATCATGTGACTACTTTAAACATCTCTTCTGAATATACTTAGAACTACATCAGACAATGTTATATTAATATCTCTCTCATCTAATTCTTGGATTTTGTGTAATAATGAAACATAATTTAAAAATTCTCAAGAGGAAAAGAAAAATGTATTTATTTATTTGTGTGTTTATGCTTTCCACCATTTCTTCTTCCTTTAATTCTGCTGTTCCAAGATTTCTTCTTTTGTCATTTTCTTACGTTTAGCCAACTTGCTTCAGTTACCACCTGGGGATGGGCCTGCTGGCAACGGGTACCTCCTTGTTTTATTAATACCCACTCCATTCTTCAAGGGTACTTTCATGGTAAAGAATTCTGATTTGCATTTCTCCTCTTTAGCAGTTGAAAGTGCTATTCTGTGTCCTTTTCGCCTCCACGGTTAATAAAGAGAAATTCACTGTGACTGAAATGAGTTTTTTCCTATAGGTAAAGTACCTTTCGTGCTTTTCTGCTTTTTTATGTTTCTTGATAAAACTGGAGAAATTTCAGTTATAGTTTTGTGTTTATTCCACACTGCCCTCTTTCTCTTGTCTCCAGTGACATCCCTGTTGCTTTTGTTATAGCACAGGTTCTTTAGTCTACGTTCTATTTTTAAAAGTGAATAATTTCCATTTTTTATTTCCAAGTTCAAAGATTTCCCTCCTCTTTTCATTAAAGAGGAGGGAATTTTTACCTACTTATTGTATTTTTAGCTCAGAATTTCTATTTGGTTTATTTTATATCTTCTCTTTCTTTGCTGAGATTTTTTTCTTCTTCGTTAAGACATCTGATTCCTTCCATTTGTGTCAGGTATGTTTGTAATTACGCATGGAGGCGTTTTACTGTGGCTCCTAATGAAACCTTTGTCAGATAATTCAAATATAGCATCTGTGATATTATTTAAAGATTATCTTTTTCACTTTCTTGGTGCTGGTATGCTGAGGGGCTTTTTGTAAGAGACCTGCACATGTTGGAGGTGGAGCTGTGAGAGTCTGTGTGTAGCTAACCCTTTCATTGTGCCTGGCTTCCTCTTCGTTATTGCCAGGTAGAGCGGAAGCCCTGTGCCCTCCTGCGTCCACTGCCCCCCGGAGGAGAGGAAGGCATGCTGTCACTGTTGGCAGTAGTGAGACATCCAGGGTCCCGCTGGGTCTCCCGTGGTGGTCCTTCCCTGCTGTGGAGGAGCAGGAGGACTGTGTGCCTCCCTTCCCCGCTGACTCCGCAGGACCGGGCTGGCCCCCTCCCTCCTTCCCTCTCCGCTAGAGTTCGTTGCCACTGGGTGGGACGGAAGTGAGTCTCCCACACACAGGTCTTCCCTGACTCTTCCAAGGGTTTGCCACTGCCCGGAAGGCACGAAAGTCCTGGTCCCTTACTTGGCCTTCTCTGATACCGCCCAGGCTGGGGGAAGGCCAGTGTGTAATTACGACAATAATAGATGTTCTTTGGAAAGATAAATTTATTGAAATAAAAACAGGTAAAACAAATAGCACGGTGAACTCTGGACTGGGTAGCAGTGATTAGGTGTGTGGTATCTGGGAAGCCCTAATCAAGCATCCAGTGACACTGCAGACACACAGAGAATCAAAGTGTCTTCTCCAAGCTTCCCAGTCAGTAGGTTGAGGGCAGGTGGCATGGCGTCTGGCATCCCGCTACCTGAGGGCTCCTCATTGGCTTCTCCTAGCTACCCTTCTTCCTCGGACCAGCACAGGCGAGGTGCTCAGGTCCAAGAACATTTGGCTGCAGTGCTGTGAAGGTGGGGCCTGAGTCTCTCCTATTTATCACTGTATCCGTACCACCCAGAGGAGAATAAGGCGTAGAGTAAGTGCTCAGTAAACATCCTGTACAAATGTCATGTGTTTTAAATTAGCAATAATCGCGCCTCAAATAAACCTCACGGGCAATGTGCAGAGTTAAGTGTTATTTCTTTTCGCTCCTAATTGGAACATCCTTTAATGAGTTAAATAGACCGATTTCTCAGCTCTCTGACTTTCCCAAACTTTGGTTCTTTTGACAGTGTCTTTGCCTGACCTCAGTGTGTATTTCCAGCTTTCTGGTACCTCAAGCAGTGAGTCTGACACAAGCCTTGACATTTCCCACGTGGTTAGGCTTGATCTCAGGAAGGAGGTTGATGTCGTGTCCTCACTAAAATAAACCAGTTGGTGGTGGTTGGAACCTCATTATAATTTTGTAATGGTCACGTATGTGACAGAGTTCTTATTTTAAGCCTTTCAGTCAATATTTTGAAAGAAATTTACAGGGTCTGTTCTAGGATTGTGAGACAATGCTAAACATTTCATACTGACCTCACTGAAACGCCGAAACAACCAAGTTAGGTCTATTATTTCCCTCTTTTATGAGACAGACAGAGTTAGAGTTAACTTGTCCAGGGAAGCATGAGTTGAAAGTGGATTCTGTTTTGAATCTTCCTAACTAGAGAGAAGTACTCTTAACAGCAAATGAAGCCTACCTCTGAAATTATGTAATACTACATTAGCCATTCCTAGGGTAGAAAAAGCACACGATTTGTATTTAAATGGCTTCCTTGGCCTCGATTCTACCCCTTACAGCTTGGTAACCTGACACCAACTATGCATGTAAACCTCAGCCATCTAGAACCATTTCTTCAATTCCTGTATTACACTGACACTTCCTATACCACTACTTCTTTAATATTTACTTGATATCATTCCAGAAGTAGATAACACTAAAACTGAGTACGGTGAAGAGCACAGTGTTGCTAAGTTCTCCCTACATGCTTTGGAAATGGTGCTGATCCCTCCCTTCTTCTTCCTCCCTCCTCTCACTCTTCCCTTCTTTCCCAGCCCTGTCCCTCCCACCTTTCTCCTCTGTGCAGTGCCCCAGGGTTACGAGATGATAAGGGATGTGGGCCCCAAAATGGGATTTTCTTCCAGATGTAATAAAAACTACTGAATACTGAAAAGGAAGTAATGTTTCAGTGGTGTGATTCAATGTCATTCAATATTGTTTATTACCTAATGTTACCTCTGATTCTGGGTGTGCCCCACAGTTTGAGACTCAGTGGCTTGCATGCTGCGTATTTTTGTGAAAACATAACATAATGAAGGAGTGGGCATGAAGTTACTCTGTAAGCTGGAATTTTTTTTTAACTTTTCCCTTTGGACTGAAAAAATACACACTCATAACTTAGCTATAGTATTAACAGCACCCTGGCTTTTCTCCCTGCTATCATTAATATAAATGTTTCCCACCATGGTCCAGAAAGTGTTTTCAAATGATGCAGTCACTGAGAATAAGGCATATGTGGCTAGACTTCGTATGAGAACAAGTGGGCCTTCTTCCTTTTTATTTTGAGACCGAGTCTTGCTAAGGTGCCCAACCTGGTCTCCAACTTGTGATCTTCTTGTGTCAGCTTTCTGAGTAGCTGGGATTACAGGTGTGCCCCACCAGGCCTGGCGGTCAGGAGCTCTTAAAGCAGCAGTTACTATATTTTTTACCAAGAAAGATCAGATATGGTCCTAACTCACAAAGCTAAAAATCTTGCAAAGATTATCAAAGCCAGGTGCTGTGTCTGTCAGGAGTTTGGCAGGAGTGTTGAATTATGTTTTGGAAATTGCAAGTAGTTAGATGTTCATTCTCCTTTCTTTCATCTTCTCCAGTGTATCCTGGGGCCCAGTAATGCATCCTGGCCTGTGGGCAGCACTGATTATTTTTGGTAGCACGCAGCGAGTGTACACAGTGTGCTTACTACAGGGTGGACAGATTTACACACTACCCACAACTATCTCTTATTGTCCTTATAGACAGAAAATGGGGACACAGAGACAGCACAGGTTAAGAGGGGTTGGAACCCCCCATTCCAATTGACCTCACAGTGCCTGCACTTACTGCTACAACCTATTGTCTCACCCTCAAAAAAAAAAATCTCCCGCCCTGCTGGAGTCCATGTGTTCCGTTGCTGCCCGCCACCTTACAAGACAAGGGGCAGCACCGAGTCCTAGAGTAATGACGAGGTGTCTGCCTTCCTCGTTAACAAGCTTTGTTTGAATTGTTCAGATGGCATCCTTAATGTTCCTGAAACCTGCTTGGTGTTTGTTTAATTATAATATAGTCTGGCACTTTGACATTTAATTTTCTCGTTCGGTTGTAATTATCTTCCATGAGAGCAAGAGCAGAGTTGGATTATATTTACTTCCCTTCTTCCTTCCTTTCTTTTTTCCCCCTTTAACACGCCACTCTGTGACTCACTGTGTTTCTGAGCGGCCTCACTCCTAGGTGAATGAGTCTAGGGCCAGCCTGCAGGGTTGTTTGCGTGGCTGGCCTGGGTCAGCCTGAGGGACCCTGCGGCGCCCCTCACAGAGCAGAGCAAGCCAGCACTGCTGCAGGGCCGGCTGTGGGCAGGGCACATTGTCCACCCAGAGGGCTGCTGCCAGGTCTCAGGTCAGAGAAGAACGCAACAGGACAGCGGGGTCCCTGCCGAGTGGCCCCAGCTCCTCCTTGTAGGTCATTAGGAGTTCTCAAAACAAATGGCCGTGATCCTGTGAGAATCCCATTCTCTGGGGTCAGTTGTATTTGGCGTGGTAGTCCTCTCAGGAAAATACCTTCTCTTAAAAGCAGTGCTATTCTTTCATAAATGGTGCAGTGCTTTGGAGAACAGTGCAGATACCTTCCACTCACACATGGGGTTTATGCTGCGTAGTTTCCCGACTTGACCCTAACAGGAAGGGTTTCCTGCAGCTATTCTACCCAACTGTTGCAATTCCTGCCATATACAATACTACTGTTTATCCAATAGTAGTTTTTTGATCACTACATTGTATTTTCAGAGATGTAAAAATTTTACTCCAAATTTATGTTGGGAGCTCACTATCTTTAGAAGGGAGGGTAGAAATCTGCGGTGTCCTTGTCTGTGGACTTAACATCTCTTAATCTGTAGACTTTCCCACTGAGACGTCCAGCTAGTGACCTATAGATGACACTGGCTGCGGCAGCCCCTGCCTCTTTCAAAACCACGCTGAAGAGAACTTCAGCGTCACCACCAGCCAGTGTGGTAAAAGTAAGTCTGAACGTATGCTTTGAAGTCTTCCTCATCCCCGTAGCCAGTGAAGGAATCTCATTCCAGACTTTTTTTGGGGGCAGGGGGCGGGTTCCGGTACCAGGAATCAAACTCACGACCTCGCGCTTGCCAGGCAGGTGCTGTGCTGCTGAGCTAAATCCCCAGCCCCTCATTCCAGACTTTGAAGAGGAGGGTTGGAAAGATGTGGTGGGAAAGGAGATGGGGAATTATAGTCATTCCCAAAGAAGCCAACTCGAGTCATTTAAGAGCTGTGCTGGAAGAGAGAGTGGGAGCAAGGAAGAAACTGTAGAGCTGCTGAGAGCCTCAGGGGTTGAGGTCAAAGGTTCTGAAGTGTTTGTGGGATATGAAAGAATTGAGGGAGCCCGTGGAACATAGTGCTGGGTGTCACAGGAAGCAGACCCTCAGTCAGAGATGACTCAGGAAGTGAATCAGAAAGAGCTTGGGTCACTGAATCAACACTTGGAGGAGGAAGAGAAGGAAGCATGGACTGGCAGGGAAAAGGAGGAGCCTTTTCGTGGTCTGCAGGCAGCTCAGCTGAGACTACAGGGCGTTCTGAAGACAGGCTGACCCTTCAGAGCTGCTGCCTTTGGTGCAGGAGCCTGGACTTTGGCGCCCACGTTCAGTCATTGAATATGGGCTGTCCTGGAAAAAGAGAGCAACTTTGGGTAAGGTGCCCCTCTCAGCTCAGGTACCCATGAAGGTGCCGACAGCTGAGGTCTCCCCCCAGCAGCCTCACCAGCAGCTAGAACTGTCCTGCTTTCCTGAGGGGTTTCTGGATAGGATTTCGCAGAGTCCACCACCCTCTGGGTTATGAACTGGACTTTATTTAATATTCTTGGTAAACCCAAGTAAAATGTGACTTCTTCCTTAGATTATAATCTTTAGGTGGTACATTTAAAGTATAACTGTGCAAGACTAGTCACATGAGGTCCCAAGAATTATTAAACTTACACCAAGAAATTTAATACTAAGCTCTCAAAACCATTAACTGACACCTGCTCACACAATATTATTTCCCTTAAGTAGAAAAAGGACAAGGAAAAGTGGCTTTCTTTGTGTTTTAATAAAACAGTCTTGCTGACTTTCACAATTAGATTTTTTTTTTCTTTTTTGGTATTTGCATGGGATTTAGGATTTCAGCTACATCTAGGCTTCTATTTTTATCAAATTATGATGAGCAAGAGTAAGGGTGATAGTCTCTTTTGAGTTTTTTGAAAATTAGGGATAAAAGAATTTTTCTACAGAGCTCCTTCTGACATGCAATGCATTATGAAATTCTACATTAAATAGATAGGATATAAGTTTGAACTCCATTTTAGTCAAATAATCAAAGTATTTCTTAAGCATGAAAAAATAACCAAAATATACGTGATGTGTAAGCAGGGTTGTTAAAGTCAACATGACAGGAGTGTGGTTTCGGCAGTGCTGTCAGACTGCCCTCATTTCTAGGCAGGCTGTCCCAAAGGGGCTGGCTCCTGGTAGCTCTGGGTGTGCATCCTCCCAGTTAAGTGCTGAGCAGAGAGGGCGACTCGCCTACCAATAGTTGTGTCCAACTCTGTGGGCCTAATACAGTTTGGCCCTGATTGGCTCACTTGGGCCATGAGCTGACTCTGAAACAAGTGCTGTGGTTGGGAGGTCGGGTGTCCAGGAGCATGGCACGTGCCTATTCTGAAGACCAGACGCCTTTCAGCCTGTCCGCATGTGTGTGTGAGTGTGAGAATTCAGTAGGGGGCGTTCCCCAAAGGAAAGCCAGCATGCTGCTATCCCAGCACAGCAAGGTGAATGTGAGACCAAAACGCCTGCATCTACCCTTCCTTCAGACCAAAGGAAATATCTGGCCTCCACCACCACGGGCAAGGTGCTTTCACTCTTTCCCTCCATGGATAAAGCCAGGCTGATCCGACTTTGCGGGACTGTTCGGATGTTAAGGTGTACACAAAAGCCCTTTGGACCGTAGGAGAGGGTCACTAATGAGGAAACTTCATTGTAGCTGAAAGCAGGTATGTTCTGAGCTCTGTGCTGGTGTTTCCACAGGTATCGTCTCATTTCAATTAGGACTCTATGAAAGCCTTTAAATTGGATGCAGCGTTAATGACTTCCACCTTTCCAAGGCTTTTTTAAACTATTGTCTTGGCGCATCAACAGAAGAATCGTGTGATAGCTCAGCATTCATCATCCTGCACATAAAAAGGGACCAGGGAAATTGTTCTTTCTCTAAAGAGCATGATAAACAAGGGCGCTTTGTAGCCTAATTGTGAATCTTAGTCAAAGGACTGAACGGAAGTAGATAGAATTCCAGTCAGGTGTTTTTCTGGAGGGTCCATTTAGCAAGTCAGAGTAGCAAGAATACAGCCTCCAAATGGCACCCAGGTAGCTGTTAAATACATCAAAGCAGGACACCCAGGAAAGGACGAATGGCAGTGAAATCTAAGTGTGATGCTTTTGATGTGAGTCACCAAAAGGTTCGAGACAAAGGAGCCGCTGTGCCTCGAAGGAAGGAGCCGGGCTGACCCCAGGAAGAGGACACATGCGTCACTGATGGCCTCCTGGGGGCGGCGTCTCATCCGCTGTTGTGGGACACAGTGCCGGTAGCACCCTGTGAGAGCAAACCCAGGGCTGTTCTTAGTTTCAAGAGCAGACAGACCTAAGCAGCACCCTGTTGTCTGAATTTGGGCAGCTGCGTCAGTGCCAGAAACTTCATGTCTTCCATTGCTCCTGAGGTTCTCAGCTAAGCCCAGGGTCCACCCTGACTTGTTTTTAAACTCTTAAAAATACAGCCGTCCTGGCTGTGCGTGCCCCCGGGGTGGAGCTTCCTCCGGCTGCTCAGCTCAGTCTGCCTCCTGCCTGGGACTCTCTTTACTCTCCTTGGCTTTGCTACACTCCTGTACTCTCTCTCCTCTGCAGGACCCTCTGCTGTCTTTTTGGGGGGGGTTCTCTTTAGTCTGTCAATCCCAAGAGGCTGGGAATCAGACCTACTATGATTCCAGTTGCATATCTAGAGCCAAGGATAGTGTTCAAACAAGAAAGTCCTCAATATTTTTTTAAATTAATGCAGGGTGTACTGGATTTCAGAGCTACCAGCTCCTTCCTAATAGGAAACTTTTGCCCTGTTTATTGAGCAAGACTCTCAAGGCTAGTTCTTCCTAGAATTCTCTCCATCTTTATTCAAAGCCCTGGTCAGGGGAGGACTAAGGCAAAGGGGTCTAACGTGGCTTCTGTCTCCCGTTCATCCTCCACAGCCCCTCCTTCGGTGCGCCCTCCCTGGTCCTCTGCAGTGTCTGCCTCACCGTGATGTGAGAAGTCCGTAAAGTTCGCGTCAGTGTGCCTTTGCAGCTCTAAGTTTTATATAGGCCTTTATTTTGGCTTCCTGGGGTCCTTTTTATCTATTAACAGTCAAGTAATAGGCATGTGCTGAATATTAACCTTGTGCCTCTCTGTGGGTGGGGCAGTCCTGAATCTGAGAAATTCTCTTTCTGAAATCCACTTGTATTAATGGCCCTTTTGCATTCAATACCATGTACTGTGCATTTACACGACATTTGCCAAGTTAAGACATTAACAATGATTCTAATACCTATGAAAATTCTTGTTCCACATACTATATAGATAACATCATCCATACATATTAACTCATTTAATTCTCACAACAACCAGACATGACAGGCAGAACTACTACCTCTCATACCGATAAGAAAAGTGAGACAAAGAAAGATTTACTACTCCAAGGATGATCACATAGGAAGACAGTGGCAGAGCTGAGCTGTCACCTTGATGATTGGAGTCAAGCTCTGCTTTCTTAAAGTCTTGTAGCTAGTAAATAGCAGAGGCAAAACAATAATTCAGATGTTCCTGACAATAACATTTTTGTTCTTAATGGCTGTGCTCATTGCCCTGCCCTGAACTATGCCGCATCTTGTCAGAACCTTATCTGTGCCCTCTTATTATAAGTAGTCTCCAACTCTATTAGGACTAGCAAGTCTACAGCCTAACTAAAATGCTCCATTAATAATTAATATTTGCATAATAATAAATTGATTAGGAAGAAGAAGAGACATAAGGGTGAGTCCTAGAAATGATACCGCACGTCCCTCCTTCTGTAAGGTCTTGCATTAGTATGCTGAGTGGATTATTAGATCGTGTAATTCCAGGCAATAAGAGTCAAGCTTTCTTTCAGAAATGATTCTGCTCTCTGGAGTCAGACCCATAAAGCAAATAGATTCTCAGGTCACACCACTGTACACAAACTCCTCAGGTTACCATTCCCACCCACAGTTGCCTACCGGAAGGATGACCATACATACAAAAGGACAAAGTGATGTATGATCTTTGAGAAGTGACATTGTGCGCCTGCATGTGCCTGTCTGTAGAACTGTGAAACGTTGTTACAGCTCTTGTCCATTCAGTAGCATCTGAGAGAGAGAAGCACATCTTAGGAGAACGGTGTGCGGATCCAAGGAGGTAACTATGGGGAAGAACTCTGACAACTGGGAAGCGCTGAGAGAAGGCAACGTTACCATTATGAACCCTGGAATTCAGTTACACACAGCCACCTGATGGCCCAGCCGTGACAGCCAGCCCCCAGGAAATGGCTCCCTTTTCTGGGAGATGGAGATGAATTGGGCCCTTATTTTCTTTCTGGGGAAGGTTGCAAGCAACATTTTTCTCAAACTTTCAATTATTCAAGTGATTTATGGATGTATTATTTTTGAAAAAATGTCCTAAAAGATTACAGATATAAATCTCTAGCTTCTCTGATGCCTGGCCCAGTTTCCACCGCCTTCGTTTCTCAGAAGCAAGCACTGTACTTGTGTTGTGATTCTCCTATACATTTTACGCTTTTCCAGATATGCATTTGGCCCTAGAAAACAAAATTATATGTTTGGGCATCTTTAACATGAATAATATCGTTTCATATGAAACTCAGGCTCAATTCTAGAGCACTGTAATACGTGCATTACTTATTATTCATTTGTTACATACATATTTAGACCACTCATTAAAAAAGTCACATGGTATTGCGTAGTATCAAATGCACCGAAATTTACTTTTCTGTTATGATGAATGTATAGGTTTCTTCCTTTCCTTTCTTTGTATTATGGTGCAAACAGTCTCATGTATAGCTCCTTGTGCTTATATAGGACTCTTAGGCTGCAGAGTACACAGGTCTCCAATGTAATTACTTACTTTACATTTATTTCTTTCATTAGTGTTAGAGAGTGACAGCTTCTTTACATTATCATAATAATGTTGCCAGACTTTTCATGTCTGCTAATTTAACACATTAAATGGTATTTTATTGTCCTTTCATTGTTGATGGAGAGGCTTTTCCAGTTTTTTCCATCTACTGGCTGAACATTTCTTTTTCTTACAGATTTATAGGCATTTTACATATCACAGCTACTAATTTTGGTCTGTTTTATATATTAGCATACTTTCCTAGCAGATGTATTTCACATCTATTTCCCTGGGACTATGCAATCTGCACAAGCTCAGGACTGTGTTTATCTGAGACAGTATTTTCCACAGGTCAAAGCACTAATATAGTAAGTGTAAAATGAATATCTGCTCAGATATCAGATGAGCTTTGGAATGACAGGTCTAAATTCAAATAGCTGTGTCCCTTTCCAGCTAGGTGACTTTGAACAGGTCTTGTAACCTCTCTTATAGGTAAGTTTCCGTACCTACAATACATTTTGTAATTCTGTACTTGGTGCTCTCTTCTTTTTAAAATTTTTGTATTGGAGTCTAGTTTTAAGAATAGTCACTCTCACCCACAATTTGGTATAAATTCAACCTGCCTTTGACCGTTGGCCTGTCCAGTGGACTGTCACCAGAAACACTGGACCGCTCACTCACGGTGAGGATCTCCTGGTTTGCTCCCTGAACACAGGGTAGATGAAACTCCAGCCATAACTAACTTTTCCTTCGTGTGTTATTAAAAATTGGGCCGTTGCATCATCTATTCTTGATTTTCTTGTTTCTTTTAAGACGGCAAAAACCCCTACGTTTTCAACAAATAATCCTCACCCTCTCTGGATCCAAGGCACCATTCTACTTTCTTCCAAAGCAGCAGTGCTCCTTAGAGTTCCTGGGAAATAAGCATGCTAAATTGCTATGTGTCACACTGTCAAGATTTAACTAAATAAAGCTAGGCACTGAGTCGCACTCTGTTCAGATTCATTTCTCCATGATTTCACCTCTGAGAGAAAATAGATATGTTCAGAGAAGTCAAAATGCCTTAGTCATTTAAATATTTTTTACTGCTATCAAATATTAGCCACTAAAGTAACTCTGAACATTAGCGTCAGATGATGTTTGCAATTTTCTCATATTTAGGGTGCACAGTTCATCTGATAAAAGTCTCCAAGATCAACATATGCACCCAGCAAATAGACTTATTAAGTGTCTATAGTCTACACCAGCATAGGAAAAGCAGTGTGTCCTTCTGCCTAAGTAGGGCGAGGACAGCAGTGGACAAGCCCTAACACCACCCAACAGCACGTGACCCCATGCTTGAGGGGACAAAACGTAACAGTTGGTTACTTTCTGGCTCATACTGTGTTATTGCAGAAGACAGCTGTTGGATGTCTTTCTTTCTTTGCCTAAACTACAAAGTTACTGGAGATAATGCTACCAAATGCAACTACACATTGCTTCCTGTCTCTGTCTCATTATTTCCTTATAATACATTCGAGAAGTGGAAAGAAGCCTCTTTTGACTCTTTATATGTGAATTATCCTGGTGTTCTCCCAGGATACATTTTCAGGTCTGCTGGAAAAATATGTATACTCGTGATAACAGTAAGGAAAATGTAGCTTCTGTTTATTTAGTGGTTGTTGTGAGACAGGCAGTGTGCTAAGACATGCATTATTTTATCGAACCTTACAACCCTAAGAGCTAAGTATCACAATTATCCCTGTTTTTATGTGGAGATGGGAACCAGAGAGGCTCATTAAGTTACATAAGGTCACACAGCTTAGGCATTCTGATGCCATCTTGTCATTGCAAATGAAATAATAACAGAAATCACTAGCAGTAATAGCTAACAAGCATTACATGTTTAAAATA
Source organism: Chinchilla lanigera (assembly GCF_000276665.1). NCBI lineage: Eukaryota > Metazoa > Chordata > Mammalia > Rodentia > Chinchillidae > Chinchilla > Chinchilla lanigera. Next base: position 2,492,397 of record NW_004955517.1, on the reverse strand, counting down.
CCAAGTACTGTATACACATACATTATGTTATATACGCACATTAACTCTTTGAATGTGTATAGCTCTACCTCTATAACTTTATCAGCACTGAACACTGTGTCTTAAACTTTCCATATGTAATGGGTCAAAGTTACTACTTGAGATTTAAGGTTTTTTTCTTTTTGCTAATTGTATAGATTACTTCTGTTTTACAGTTTCAACTATTAAACTTTTAGAAACATAGTGGCTCTGTCTCTACTTTATTTAATCTCTCTTTGCCTAAATTTCCTCATGCCTTATGAGGATGAAATAAATGTCAAGTGTCCATAGTGGTTCCTGGACCACAATGATCTCAGCTGCTACCTGGCCATAACCTGATCATAACTGCACAGCTGATAGTCAGACTCCCAAGCAGATGCAGAGCAGCTGTCACCTGTCGCGTGCGCACTCCTTGGGTAGTGACACCTGTGTGTGGGACACTGTCTCGTGTGACATCAGCCCCACAGTTAATTCATTCTGGAGTTGGTAAGTCCCCTCTCTGGAAGAACTCTGTAACGATCCCTCAAATCAGTCATACATCTATATCATAAGGCTTCTCAAGATCTTCTTTCCTGGAAAAGCTATTATCCTAAAAACGAAACTTTGAGCACTCTCTTCCTGGCAAAACAAGTTTTAAGAAAGTGGAGCCCCAGGAAGACAATTATAAAGTCAGCTCTGTGAAAATCAATATCCTGAGTCAGGGTGCGGGGGTAGGAAGAAGTAGGGATGTTTTTAATCACTCCTCCCCAGGACATCCTAACTCAGTATACCTTTCAAAAACAACATTATTTCAGATATCACCTCTTTTCAGGCAACATCTTTAGTTCCCTGACTGACAACATCCTTTTTTCTTGACCTGTCAAGAACTCTCCTGGATCTGCCTCTGGGCTGTCAGGTCGTTAGTTTGAAAAGGTGTGTGATGGAGGGTCAAATTCTCACTCCAGCTCAGGGACCAGCAGTACTCAAAATCTGACAGGAAGAAAACAATAACAGTTAAATATTTCGCACTTGTGTTTTCTTTTTATTTCTTGCGAGACCCCTCTGCCTATAACTTCAGGCTTCTTGAGTACTAGATAAATTAAAGGGCAGCAATTTAAAGCTTTAAGGGCATTGACATCTAAGGTATGGCTACAGAGTGGAGGGTACCTCTAGAAGATTCAGGGGGAAGGTTAAGAGAAAGAGACTACCAGGGTCGAGATATCTCCAAGATATTAGAAGCCAGGTCAAGGGAAGGCCATCTACGATGACATCAAAGAAGACTTCCCACTTTGGAATTAGGCAAACAGGTTTCAGGATATGCTCTGCCTTAGACTAGCCGCATGATTTCAAGCAAGTCAGTCATCTCTTTTGGTTTTTTTTTTTTTTTTTTTTTTTTTTTTTTTT
>NW_004955517.1:2465890-2490896 GCF_000276665.1 Chinchilla lanigera | reverse complement strand
GACCTTGCGCTTGCCAGGCAGGCGCTTTGCCGCTGAGCTAAATCCCCAGCCCCAAGTCAGTCATCTCTTTGAAAACCCTCTTCTCCTCTAAAAAACCAGGAGGATGACAGCCTCCTCAGAAAATGTCATAATAGCCTAAAACAACATTCAAGAAATATTCATTCTTTTTTCTTTCCATGTCCCAAGAATTATTTTTGAAGAAAATTAAAGGTAACATTGAGACAACCATTAAAATAGCTGAAGCAGAGAAATCATTTTGGGATATATAACATATTCATACCATAATGGAAAGCAGAATACCAATTATCCTTGGAGAAGTGTAGGGGGAGCTACTCACTACATAAGGTGAAGAAGGGGTGAAAGCTTCCTTAGAAAAATGTAGGATGCAAAAGACTAAGTGACCAGCTTGCTTTTGGGAACATGGTTTGTCCTAATTTGATTGTTCTTCTTGACTTTCTGTAAATAAAGTCCATTTCCAAATCAAGGAGTCTCCAGTTCAAAAGATGACAAATGATTGCTTAAATAGGGCATGAGAGAAGTGTCTTAGTAGAAGTAACTGGACAGAAGATTAAGTTTTAGGATTATGGGTTTGCAATAAAGCACATGGGCTCTTAGGCTTCCATAGCAACCACGTCTAGAGCACAGACACTGTGCCACTTCCAGCACACATGGAACATTGCCTTAGAATCGGCCATTTTGTGAAATACCTTCTTAGGAAGGCACGCAGTCCATAGTAACAAGATGGTGGAGGACTCAGGGCCACACCCCTTGAGGAGTGTAGCAGACATTAAGCTGTGAAGAGGCTGAGACCTGCCTTACAGCTGGGCTCGGATATCCAGAAAGAAACATCTGAGTGTGGGGGTGCATGCCCGTAATGCTGGTGATTTGAAAGGCATTTATAATTCAGATCCCTGGGAAAGACTATCCGATTGGATCTGCTTAAGCCACAGCGTCTGCTACATTGAGTGTGTGTTAAACCATTAGGGCAGCTAGAGCAAGGTCCACGGGCTGAGCAGCTTATGAAAACTAGAAATTCATTTCTACACTTCTGAATGTTGAGAGTCCGCAGTTCAGGCAGTGGTCAGTTGGGGGTCTTGTGAAGGCCCATTTCCCCCAGGTAGTCCTTCCCGCTAACTTCTCACAAGGCAGGAGGGGGAGGCAGCTCCCAGGACCCTTTTATAAGAGCACTAATCGTGTTCCTGCCATCACGACCTCACTGCCCCCCACAGACCCACCTCCTAATCTCATTACATTCACAGGAGGTTTCAAAATATGGGTGTTGAAGGGAGACACGCATGACAATCAGGGTCTGGCTTGTGGTTGACCGGATTATTGTGTCAACATTTGCACACATGGGCAATTACACACCCACAGCCTTGGTCATAGGATTTGCAGTTCCTGCCACCAAGAACGCTGCTGCGAGCCCTGACTTTATGTTCATCTATGTAGCTTGTTTGGTTGATTGGATGAAGAGAAGTAAAAGTGTGTCAGCTCCTCATCTGGCCCTATTTTTGCTCATTCCTTTGTCCTTGTGCATTTCCATGAGAATACAAGTGCCAGCCTGCTGTGGAGTGGGAATGAGACTCCCATGAAGCAAAGCCATAGAGCGGAGCCAGTCCCCAGCCCATTCTGCAGAGGAGCAAGCAAGCTCAGCCAGGATCACATCAGCCATCCCTGCTGATCTGCAGACATGCCAGGAAACGATGCTAACGTCTGTAGGGAAATAAGATTTCTCGCTAGCTGTTTCATAGCAATAACTAACCCACACAGTCCCTTTCTGCTTCTTGTCTTCTTAATGGAAAAGTGTTAGTAATCTACTGCAGCATAAAAACTTACCCCAAAATTTAAAGCCTTAAAATAATGATAATGTGTTTTTTCCCCTTGAAGATGTGGTCTTACATGTTGCTCAGGTAGGGCTCAAACTTAGGATTCTCCTGCCTCGGCCTCACAAGTACCTGGGATTACAGGTATGTACCACCATGCCCCACTCAGTAATCATCTTTTTTATTCCACAGTTTCTTCAGTTCAGGTGTCCAGAGGTAGCCTGGCTTAGAAGGTCCAACAGGGTTTTTTCATGAGACTACAGTCAAGATGACAACTGTGGTTGAGTCACCCAAGGGACCTCCTCCCACGGTGGGTTACTCTCATGGAGTAGGGTTACTGGTTGGCAAAATGCCTATTCCTTCACTACCTGCCCTTCTCCATATGACCACTTAAATACCATGACAACGTGGCAGCTGGCATTCTCCATGTAAGATCTTGGGAGAGAAATCAAAGTGGAAGCCACAGTACTTTTCTGAGGTAACCTTGGAGGTCACACTCATCACTGTCATACTTTCAATTCATCTGAAGAGAGTCACTAAGTTTAGCCCACAATTGGGGGGGGGGGTTGGGATCCATCATTCAAAGGTGCGAGTGTCAAATAATTTGTAGACATGTGTTAAAACCATGACAGGCAGGCATGAGATTAACTCATCACTGAATTGAAAAAATGGGGAGAGATAATTATTTTGAGATAAGAGAAAGATGCCATGGGATGGGAAAGAGCAGTTGAAGTGAGTTAATTCATTCATAGAACCAAGGTGAGCGCGCCTAAGAACTGCAGCAAGATGGGGCAGCTTGATCACATGGGGTGCAAGACACTCTGAGCCTGTCCAGAAAGCAAGCAGAATTGGCAGTGGGGCAACCCATGGCAAAGCGGCAACAGAGGCACCAGCAAGAACACACAAAAAGATTTAATTCTGACGCTAAGAGCCCCCAGTGTGAAAGCAGGAAGGCTTGCAAAACCTATATGATTTGAAGTCCGTAATGCAGGTGGGTAAAGGACAAAAGACAAAGAGTTGGAATTTGTGCATTCCTAAAGGTGTCGTGAAGAAATCTACGAGTCTGGCTACAAGAGCCATGGCAAAGCAAGCGCTGGAAAAGATAATTGGATTTGCTGAGAAGTGGCCTGAAGGTGTGTGAGCGCTCAGAAGGCGTGGAGAGGAATCACGGAGATGCTTGATGAGATCCATTCAGTTAAGAGCAGGTAATGGCCATGGTCAACTAGAAGGAAGGAAAAGAGGACAGCGTGGGGCATTAAGTTTAATGCCAAGTAGAACTGTGTCAAAACGAGGCCAGAAAGTGCTGCTGCAACCACAGGCCAGAGTGTGCATGCCCCGCTGCTTCCCACGCTGCAGTGGGGAGCTAGCCTGAGGACAAGAGGCAAGGCCAGAGAGAAAACACAGTAAAGCGCCATTACGCACACCCTGGCTGTTGCAGGTGGTTCATGCAGTTTTGCAGAGCATTAACTGAACTTTTTACAGAGAGCCTGGGGCAGGAAACAAATGGTGGGATCCGGCTAATGACAGAACAAAAGGCTCAGCTGCTCTTCCAGGAAGAGACCGCCTGTACCTGCTACCTGTATTCCTGGAGAATGTCACTGGTTAACTGCACTTTTTCCCAGAGCCTAAATGTGACTCTGGAGATCAGAATGGGGATCCAAACGGCTGCTACTAGCATGAGCCTTTTTTTGCCGTCTGTATCATTCAGCTTCCCACGGCTGGGACAAAATACCTGCCGCGCACAACCAAAGGGAGAAAGGTTCCTCTGCCTCACAGCTTGGGTGCTTCAGTCCATGTCTGGCCGGCTCCAAAGCAGAGGTGTTGCGGAGGAAAGCTGCTCCCCTCACGGCAGAAAAGCAGAGAAACTGGGGAAAAGCCAGAGGAAGGGGCCAGGGACCCAGTGTGCTACCCAAGCTCACACCGATGACCCCGTCAAAAGTATGCTTCGCTAAGCTATGCATTTCTCAAGCCAGTCGAGTTGACAATCAAGTTTAAGTGCCACTTAAACAAGCTCAGTCCTCTAAGAGGCGAGAAACTCTTAGATGAAGGAAGGGATGGAATTGTCCCCATCTAACCTAGAGAACAAAGTCTTCTCCAGTGTGCAGACCCTAAGCCACACCTGGCTCCCTGGAGAAAAAGAGCCCCGCTGTTCATCCTCAGCTTTGTCTATTCAGGCCTATCTGCTCACAGATGCAGTCTTCCCACAGAGGGAGGAGCCCCTGTGTCTCAGCTGAAGATGGAATCTGAAGGGAGGAGGTGTTTGAAGGAGACAGGCCTTGACCGGGTGACATGACAAAGGCGAGGCTGCGCTGTGCACTGTGGGAGGCTTGCACCTCCCACCCGTTAGACACCTGCAGTGCTCCTGTCCCACAACGGCGAGTCTCCTCCAGGTGGGAGCCACTGTTCTAGCTGATTTCTTTAGAACACTGGAAATAGAAATCTAACATGAATTCCAGTTTCCACTTTCCATCTCAAAAGCAAGTATTTCATAACTCAAGAGCCATGATTTTACACACGCGGGTCTGATTTATTTCACTTTTGAGTATGGTCTCTAGCTGCATCCATTTGCCTATGAAAGCCTCAAGTTGATCTTTCTGTGTAGCTGAGTAGTACTCATTGTATAAAAATACCACATCTTTTTCATAAATTCCTCAGTTAAAAAGAAAAATCCATGATTTTAAAAACCCTGAAGAGGGCTGGGGATGTAGCTCAGCAGCACAGCAACTTCTGGGTGAGCACAATGCCCTGAGTTCTATTCCTGGTACTGAGAATAAAAAAAAAAAAAAAAATTAAAAACCCATGAAAGATTCTGGAAATTCTCCCTTCTGCTGTTGTATCTGCATTAATTCCTGGTTTTGCTAGAACCTTACCAAGGGAAAAGTCTGGCCTGTTTGCGACGTGCCATAGCTGGGGAGACCGTTTCCCACTGCGATAGAGCCAGGAGCGAGGTAGCTGGGGGAGTGTGGACTGTGCCATTCCGCGAGGCAGAAGGGGTCAGAAGAGCCACGGGATTTAGATCAGTCCCAAGTCTCTGCTCTCACCGTGCCCACTACCCGGAACCCTCCTCGCTAGTCCCCGTGCACTGTAGTTCCCTCTCACCTCACAGGGCTGAGTGTGATAATGCCTCTCCTTTAGAAACCGCCTAGCCTGAGATGACTCTTCTCTTCAAGCCCTCCTCCGCCATCATACTGGTGCAGTTACTGCTCACTCTCAAAGGTGTTTGCTTTAGTTTAAATACACACTTATTTATGTCTCCAGACACTAAACACAGCGGAGTATGAGCCTGGCTGGAGCAAAGACCCTATGCTTTTAATCACTGCTATGTCCCCAGTGCCTGGCAGTGGGTGCCAGCTCAAAAAATACCTGCTGCCCAGAGAAATAAAGCGTGGCACACTTGCTATGGTCATTACAAGCGTGGAAATACACATGTGCAGAAGTGCAGGGAGCACACAGTGTAGAGAGCGAGACCTACGCCATCCTGGAGCATGAGAAAGAGTTCCAGAGGAAAGGGCTTTGGATGTAAAGCCAGGAGATGATGGTCAGGAGAAGAGACCAAAACAGTGAAATAATTTATACACACACACCTCTAATCTTCACAACAACTCCAGGCAGAATCTACCATCTCTGTATAACAAATAAGGAAACACAGCCATTGAGGCTAAACTCCCGTGCTCCAGATCCTCCTGCTGACGGTATGCAGAGCTGACACACGAAATCAGAGGTTTCTCACCAGAGCCCCTCAGCATTATCCCAATACAAGGAGTCAGGGGGTAGCATCACCAGAGCCCCACAAGTGAGGCAGAGCTTGATGCCGGACACCTGAAAGGAGTCTAGGTGTTATGCAGAGAAAACAAAGAAATAGCAAGTAATGAAGCAGGTCAGCTAGAGAGGAGCCACATCAAGGGAGACCTCCACAGACCATGCATTGGAAAACTTTGGGGCCCATCCTCATCCTCTGCACTCCCACACTGGATAGAAACCTTAGTGTTCCTGTGACCTACAGCATGGGTTCACTTCCTTATGTGCAGGTCCAATTCATCAGTTGATAATATTTGCAATGGTGTTCGTGGTAGCTGTCCTACCTCCAACCGCCATTCACAGGGAGAACAAAAGGACGGAGCCCAGGTGTTTAGAATCTTGATCGGCTGTGGGGTTTCTTTGTTTTGTTTTGTTTGTTAAGAAAAGGCAATAGAGCATTAGTCTTTATCCTGGAATAGATGGTTTGTCCAGCTGTAGATGCTGTAGAGAGGAAGCTGAATGTTAATTAGATGTCAACAGTAATTATGGTGATTACATTTTTTGAATAGCTGTAGGGAATAGCTGGATCCACATCTAGAATGTGATGTGAATGACATTTTAATAGTTTTTAAAAGAAAAAGAGAGCAGCTTGTTACTAAGGAAATTACAGTGAATAGAATTATAGTAAAATAGATTTCTTAACAAAGGACTGTAACAATGATAATATTCTCATATTAAGCATACAGCATATATTGAGGAAAATCATGAAAAAAGTTTTTGAGACAGGTTCCCTCATTTAAAAGAAAATCAATTATTTAAAGCTGTGCTCCAAGGTTTCACTGGAGAAGTTTAGGCTGCATCTTTCTGATTTCCTTTAGACCTGGTCAGGCTGCAGTTATTATAAGCCTGTCGTTTTGCTGATATTTTAATTACATGCTTTTTATCTACCCTAAAAAACCAGTACTGCAGGAGCTTATATCATCACCCACTTCATAAGACATTTTACCTGCATTCATTTGTTTTCAAATAAAATTCACAAGGTGAAGCGTCATATTCAAGTCAGATATTTGGCATATTTTATATTGAAATAACTTCATAAAAGGCATTGCCACTTGGTTTTTTTAAAAAAACAGTCTTCCTGATGTATTTAACACATTTCGTGTGACTCTCAGCACTCAGGTGTAATTAACCTCCCTCTCAAGCTGGAATTTTTAAAGTCTGCACATGGGAGAGGCACTACGCCAACTCTTCACAGTCAGAAGTTACGAGCCAGCAGAGTAGTTGAATGTGCAATAATTTATTTAGTCAGTCATTCAACAGGCATTTGTTGAGCACCTACTCTGTGTCATCCATGATGAACATGGAGAGGATACAGTAATTCACATGGTTATTTGGTGACATTTCTAAGGATCAACGCATGTCCGTCAGTGTAAGTGGCTCCTTGCCTCAGCTGCTCCAGTGCAGCAGCCCTACCCTCCCCTTTCCCAGCTGGGGAAGTGGCTGGTGCGGAGTGATGAACAAGGTCAACTCTGCGTCTGCCCTTGGCCTAGATGTATGGGATGGGTCTTTGGATGTCAGCAGGAAGACAGCAAACCACGTGAGGAAGCTGTGAAATCCCGTGGAAAGCATGTGACACGGGTTACACAGACCCTCTTGGGAGAAACATTCTACAGCCAGGAAGGTCACAGCCAGTGCAGAGGTGAGGCCAGAGGGAACAGCAGGTGTGAGGCACTGAAGGCAGAGAGCTGTGTCCTGACAGGAAGTGAAAGTAGTTCTGTGTGGCTGGGCGGGAAAGGATGGAGGACGCTGTGTCTCGCAGCAGGCTTCAGCCATGGATAACATCCAGATAGCAAAGGACGGGCTACAGTATGGAAAGGATTTTATCTTAAGAGCACTGGAGAGGAGATGAAAGATGTTGAGCAAGAGAGAGAGGCAATCAGGTTAATCCTTGAGAAAGAACCCTCAATCTGCTCTGTGGACTGGGGTTCAGGTGGCAGGGGGAGAAGCTAGAGACCACTGCAACACTGGGTGGAAGATGGTGGCTGTGTCCGGGAATAGAAGGCCACAAGTGGACTTGAGAAGAACACTGTGTAAAATTCTGTTTATCATCGCTTGATGGCTGTGTTGCTAGAGAACATTTCAATCTGCAGTGCTTCCAGTAACAACAAAAGGGTACTAGCACTCAAAAGAGTAGCGCTGACTGGGTGTCCACTCCACGCCGGGCACTTCATTAGCACCGCTCGTTTTGTCTTCACAGCAGCACCATGAGTTAGGGTATTCATTTTATTCCTTCTGTCTTATTCAGAGAGAACTCAGAACTGCAGCAGTTGGGCTTCTTGCCTGGGGACGTGTTACTACAAGATGGGACACAGGTGTTGGCAGTCTGACTCCAGGCTCGTGTTCTCACTGGAAATTGTTAGAGACAATGATGAAATTGCATAATAGCCCAGGCTTGGGGCATATAGGTTAAGGGTGCAAATTTTTATTTTGTTTGGCTTTTTAACCATCAATACCCTGTGTGCTTGATGTAACTTCTCTATGTTTTCAGTGAGATTGGTTCCTTTTGCTACACAGAAATCATAGGCTTGGGGTAAGAAAGAGAAGGAGGAAATAAAGTAATTAACAGTGTGGTCGTAGGCTGGGGATCCAGCACTTTGTCCACACTGTTAAGGGTTATAATTTGCTCTCACTCTTCTGGGCACAGGGTAATGCATTAGGTTTAGTTTTCCACTGTAGGTCGTAGGCGATGTGGTTTCATTTTATGAATTCAGAACCTGAGATTGAGAAAGGATTGTCCTTATCTGTAAGGTCATTCACATAGGGCAGGTGTTATGGTTTGTGTCTAGATGTTGCCTCGAAGCCTGATGCAGTCATGGAGTGGGTTTATAGAGTTGATGACTGATTCATGGTCCACTGCTGGGATTATGGGTGTGAGTGCTACACCCACCCTGGGGCAGGCAACCTGCATACAATATAAAGCAGGGAAAGAGGCTTACTCTTAGCCTCTCCTCCCTTTTTGCTCTTGTTGCTTTTACTGTTTTCTGTGACCATGAACTGTTGTCCTCTGCCATGTGCCACTCTGCCTTGGAGCCAGCTGAGTATGGACTGAAACCTCCACAAACTGTGAACTAAATGAACTTTTCCTTCTTTAATTTTGGGCTTTGGGCATTTTTGTCTCAGAAATTAGAGAAAAGTAACCAAGACAAAATCTGGTACCAGAAGAGTGAGGTCATTGCTGTGACTATACCTGACCATGTGGTCAAGAGTCTTTGGAAATGGCTTGTGGGAAGAGTTTGGAAAGGTTCAGAGATAGTGTGAAAGAGTAGCACTGGAATGCCTTAGGCTGTTCTGTATGGGAGATTCTGGTCAGAGCTCAGAAGACCAGAAAGCTGATAAACTCCTGCTGGTAAAGACCGGGCTTGAGAGGTTTCTACTGGCAAGAAGGTTGTTGCGCTGGTTGTTGAACTCCAGATAATGTGTGTTGTGGTTTGGCAGAAAGTTTGTCTGCATTTTGCTCCTGTCCAGAGACTTTTCCTGAGACTGAGATTGAGGGTGGCAGACTGATTAATCTGGCAGAAGAAATTTCAACACAGTTGAATGTTGAGGCTGTGGCATGGCTGTTGTTGGCACCTTTTAGCCAGATTTAGGTTGAGGATCAAGAGCAAAGAGCCCAGCAGAATGGTTTAAAATGTTTTGAGTTTGGACAGGATAAAAGCTGCAGTAAAGCAAAGGTAGAGCTGAGGAGATCTCCATTGCTGAGGAGGAACAGGAGAATGGAAAAATGGCCTGAGGGCATCACAAGCAACAGCAAGTCTCCACCCTTTGCAGCCTCAAACCTGCAAAGGTGAAAGACCTTGCTTTGAAGAGAAAGCTGTAGAGTGCCACTTTCCAGAAAGGAGGCCTCCGCGCTGTGTTCCAGAATGGTGACAGTGGCTGCACCAAGTTCTAAAATGGCTATGGCTACACGAGGTCCTAAAATGGTGGCACAGAGAATTTGTTCCTCAAAATCAGGTTCAGAGTACTCAGTGATCCAGGCACTTGACCCCTACAGCAGAGAGAGAGGGAAGCTTGGCTACTGCTCCAGGTGGCAGCAGACCTTGGTATCATCCACGTGGTGCTGGTTTTAGGTGCACACAGAATGCAAGAGTTCTGAAGTTAAGAAGGCTTCCACCTAGATTTCTTTCTTTTTTTTTTTTTTTTTTTTGTACTGGAAATCAAACTCAGGACCTTGCACTTACCAGGCAGGTGCTGTGCCACTGAACTATATCCCTGGCCCTCCACTTAGATTTCATTAGGCCCGGAAGGCCCCAGAGAGGGTAGTGTGTAAAGCTGTGAGTGTGAAGCCAAAAGTGCAGTGGAGAACCCAGAAGTATGGAAAACCAGGAATGTGGATCATCTAAGGAAAGCTGCAAGGATTGAGCAGGATGGGCCTAAGAGAGAAGCCCCAGGAGCTACAGCCATGGGAAGAACCATGCAAGTCCTTTGGAGATCACAACTTACCACAGATTGCTTCAGATGTTCCACATGGAACTACAGGACTTAATGATTGCCCTGCTGGACACTGGTCTTGCTTTGATCCCAATGCTCTGTATCCCTGTTTGTACCTTTTGGAATGGTAATGTTTATTTTGTGCCATTGAACACTGGAAGTGTTTAACTTTTCATTTGTACAGGGGCTCACAGCTAAGAGTTTGCCTTACGTCTCGCAGGAGACTTGGGAGTTGGACTTTTCAGCAGTGCTGAAGCTGTTAGGACTTTGGCAACTCTTCGAGATGAACTAAGATGCCTTTTGCATAAAGGGATGTGCATGAGTCTTTGGGGGTCCAGGGGAAGAATGTTATGGTTTGTGTCTACTTGTCCCTGCAAAGCCTTGTGCAGTCATGGGGTGAGTTTCTAGAGTTTATGATTGATTCATGTTCCAGTGATGGCATTATGGGTGTGAGTGCTACATCTGCCCTGGAGCAGGCAGCCTGCATACCATATAAGGGAGGGAAAGAGGCTTGCTCTCTTGCTCCTCCCTTTTTTCTCTTGCTGCTTTTGCTGTTTTCTGCTGCCATGAACTGTTGCCCTCTGCCATGTGCCACCCTGCCTTGGAGCCAGCTGAGTATGGACTGAAACCTCCATAAACTGTAAGCTAAGTAAACCTTTCCTTCCTTAATTTTGGGTGTTGGGTATTTTGTCTCAACAATGAGAGAAAAGTAACCATGACAGCAGGCCTGAGTCCAGCCCGGCTCTGGTTCTCTCCGGAGATACTGCTGTGTCTCCAAAAGAAAAGGAACACAGAGACATGCAAGGCAAATGCACTTTGGGTCAGAAAAAAACCAATGATTTGAAAAGTGGGAAAGAAGGGAAAACTTCATGGAGTGTGGAATTTGGACCTGGGCAATCTTAGAAACAGGTCTCATTAGAATAACAGGAGGAGTCTCTCCTCTTCACAGTCATCTAGTTCCTTGATGGCAGGAATGTGTTCTATTAACTTCAGTGGCCCACACTGAACTCCATGACAATTAGAAATCAGGATCAGAGCATGAGTTCCAGTCTAGATATTTTTATTGCTAAGAGAAGTGATTTGGTGCCCTTTGAATTGTCACAGATAGAGCCAAGTGAATTGAAGCCCCTGTTTGCTTGTGTCTGAATTCTCTTGCACGGCATGATACCTTGAGCTCAGAGTCCATCTGTCCTAGCCTTGGGACCTTAGCACTAGAGGAGTGAAAATATCTAACAGGCAAGAAGGCACAGGTAATTTTAATGATTTGTTTTCTGACCCACATGTACTTGGAGGGGAAGCACACACAAAGTTCTTTTTTTCCATTGCATCTTAATTTTCCATGAAGAAATCACTTTGTACTGGTCAGCTTTCCATCTGTGGGGAGGAAATTCCAGACACGCACAACTTAAAGAAGGAAAGGTCTAATTTGGCTTACAGGTTCAGAGGTTTTAGTCCGTGGTCAGCTGGTCCCAAGGCAAGAACATCACGGCAGAAGGGCACGATAAAACAGAGCTGCTCAGGTCATGATGGCCAGAAAACTGCACAGAGGGAGACCTGCACCCTCCAAACACGTGGGCCCAGTGACCCACCTCCACCAGCCAGCCCCCCCCACCCCCCGCTGACCACACAGGGAGATGCGGAGATCTGTGTTCCTGTGCAGTCACAGCACGAACCGCTGAGGAGTGTGGCACCCCGAGATCCAGTCAGTCCTCCCGGAGTCTCTTCATCCAGGCAAGCTGACAGTGGGATGAACTGGCCAAACAGGAACCGTTCAGGACGAGGCAGCAGTGAGTCACTGCAGACACATGAGGAGTGGGTCCACAGGGCTGGTGCTGTGTCCAGCTGACTTCTTTTTCCCCCTGACTAACGCCATGCCTTACAGCAAGCTCCCAAAAACACTTGAAAGAATGAAGGTGAGGCAGAGTCAGGAGCGCACCTTCCCGTGCACTGGGGGACAAGGTGGTGCAGCAGTTAAACCGTAGGTGCGAGCTCAACACTCGGCGCAAACCATCCTTGTTGCGTGTTTGACATTTAGCACGCTTGATTTCTGGCTTTTTTCTGTGTTAAATGGAGTTCAAACCATTGTAAAATATCCCATATAAAGTGCTTAATAAGGCCTGAAATGCAGTGAGTGTTCAATAAAGTCTTAGTTCTCAGCTTTAACAGCTTTTAACTAAAATGCCTTACTTTATGATCTTATAAAATTTCCTAATGATACCTTTGCTCAAGAGAAAAAGAAATACATTATGTAGAAATTATTCCTTTAAAAGACGCACCTAGAGGTACAATTTAGCACCGTGTTTGGAGCAAGACCAATGGTGCTGAGAGAGAAGGGTACTCAAAAGTTGAACTGTAACTCAGAGCGGCTGTGTATTTCTCCCCCAAGTAAGTCTGCTAGGTTTTCCCTTTAGCACTACCATGTTGATATCAATGACTTATTCTTCACAAGGTCAGAGTACTCAAGGTCATTGGAAGGTCATTTGAAGCGTGTCTATTTGGGTTAAAGCTCATCAAAGACACTAAAGACAAACAAAGCATATCTTTCCATTAAATTCACCAGTGTCTCCAAAAAACCAGCTAGCACGACTCTTCAGTATGGTGACGTGTTGAGTCACCCAAATGGTAGTGCAAATCTTCAGGCTTTGGTTTGAGTGTTTCTGGACCACTGTATTTGTTAGTCAGGATTCTCTGAAGAAATAGAACAAATAAGAACATGGGGAGGAACTAAGTTTAAGTTTCAGCTCATGAAATTTCGAATGGAAAAGAGTCCCGTGATGTTTGTTCTGCAGGCTACAGAGGCAAGGTAGACAGTATTGTCACTCTCAGACCAAGGCTGAAGCACTCAGACCTTAGAGGGCTGTGGGTACAAGTCCTGGATTCCAAAGGCCAGAGAACATAGCAGGAGATGGTTCTCCACGTTCCATGACAGAGAGAAGTAGAAAGAGGTACAAAGCACCACGTTTGCTCAGTCTGTATCCGTGTGGGCCTCACCTGATTTTGTGGTCCCACCCAGGCCGAGTGAGGGTAGGTCTTGCTGAAGATTCTCCTTATTCAGCGCACTGATTTGAATGCCAGTATCTTCTGAAAACCCCCTTGCAGACATACCTAGAAACCATGCTTTACCTACTGAGTAACTTTTAACACAGTCCATTTGGCCCCTAAAATTAGCCATTAGCAGCTGGCAAAGTATCTTCCCAAGGCTTGTTCTGATGCTGCCCTCCACACTGCTCCACGAGGACCCCCTGTCTGACCCCTCCAACCTCCCCCAGCGTGTCCAGCCGTCCCTCTTCTTCCTCTATTACCCATCACACCAAATCAGACGACCCTTGTCTTGTCCCTCTATAGGCTGACTGCTCTGCAGCCTTCTTCCCTCTTGCTCCCGTACACCCACGGCACAAGCCTGACATCCCTCACGCATTCTCCCACCTTCCAGTTTCTTTCTCCAAAGCCCTTTCTTCTCCCAACAGAACCCCTTACAGATCCGAAGTGGTGGCTTTGAAAGTGGCTGTTTCTGGTGTGGGATTCAAGAACATGTTTTGGAAATCCAAAATCTAAACACTGATTTTGTTAAAATTCTCTTTACACTTTTGATAGAGGCACACCACTCCTCCTGGAGGCAAGGGTCGTAGCCGAGGGTGGGAAGAGAGACAGCAGTCACGTCCTGCTATGTTATGTCTTTCACTCTGACTTGGACTGTCCAGTCCCAGCAAGCTGACTCCTGTCTTTGATTCGTTGCTGACCTGGGTGCCTATGCTTTGTGTCTCGCCCGCGTGCATGTAAAGCAAGGACCCTGGTGGTAACATTCACCTGAAATTCATACCTGTCACATCCTAATGCTCCTGATGAACTGTGAAAATTTTAAATATAATTCCACAGACATACACTGTGTGTTCTCTCGCCCTCCTCTCTCTCATTTAGTCTTCACGATAGCCCTCTGAGGTAGATCCTATTATTAGCCTTATGTTTTTAAAGAAAACAGATGCAGAAAAGTTGGGCCGTCATTTCTGCTATTCATCGCGTATCTTGAGGTAGCCTTGGAGCGCCCCTACTCTCTTGGAGGTAGCCGTGCCTCTATAACTTGCCTTGGTAAATAAGTCATGTCTACAAGTGGCAGTGCCTCTTCTGATAGACCTCCCAGGAGCCAGTGCATCGCTCCCCATGTGCACTTCCCCCGTGTCCTAATGGTGTTTCAAGCAGTGACTCAGAACAAGGCCCTGTCCATCCCTTAATGGACGTGAAGCAACATGCAAGAGAGAAAACCTTGCTATTTTAAGCCACTGGTCTTTGTAGTCTGCTAACATAACTTGACCTTGCTTGATCTGATTAATAGCAAATCACTCATTCCTACAATTATTTTTCCATTCATTCAGTCAACAGACCATTACTGTGTGCCTGTCATGGGCCAGGTACTGCAGGACAAAGCATGACATTCACCTTTATAGCCTCTGATAACATATCTGCCAAAGTCCTACCCTCTGTTAAAGGCCAATGTTGTGTTTCACTCAGATGATTGGATTCCAGAGTTTGTGCTTGGAAGTACTGCTTTCTGCTGTCTCTAACAGATTTCTGGGATAGCTTAAAATTGGCTCTAGAAATCTTGTAGGATCTGAGTCCAGACACACAGCAGGCTGCATTGCTCACAAGCTGTCAGACTGGGTGTGATAGGCTAAGCAAACTGGCTGAGGCTAACTATCAAACAGAGACCGAGGAGGAAGTCTGGGCCATGATTTATGGATGGGGCTTTGATCGTGCTTTCTGACTCCCCAGGATCTTTTTAAAACCCCTTTATGTTTGTAGGACTTTTCCACTTAATGGGTTCCCAAGGTGAGGGCCTGAAACTCCAGCCAGGTTTGCAGCTAGAACACCTGCATCTGTCACTGCCCAGTCTCCCTGGCCCCAACACTAGACCTCAGCAGTGAGCAATCAGGCAAGGGTTCAGGAGTTTCATGTCTGTAGCTGCTGAGGAGCAGCAGAATCTTTGCTTTGCGGGGAGGATGGTGAAAGGGCTGGGTGCCCGACACAGGAGGCGGTGGAGCTGACAGGAGTTTGTTCAACGGTGAGGGCAGCAGCATTCTTCTGCTTAGACTAACTTTGGAACACGATTTGGGGCATTATTCCTGGAAATCTGGCTTTAAGCCCAGCTCTCTAAGCCTCTCGGTATCTGTGAGCAGTCATATCCTTTAATGAACTTGTTTTCTGCTTAATCAGCCACAGTCAGCTGCTGCTTCTTCAAGTAAGAATCCTTACAAGTAAGAATCCTCCACTGTGTGGGGCTGAGTCACAGGAGTCCGGCCAGAGCCTGGGAATGGGAAGAGAGCACAGGAAATGGCTAATCTACAGCTGTGGTGTGGGCGGTAAGCTCGTCTCTGAAAGCTGAGGTCTCGGGAGGTGAGCCTCAGGTCAAAACCTTGAACACGGGGGTGTAGGCAGCATGCTTCTGCTGATCCTTCACGTCCTCCTCAGTTTGTTTGTTCTGTAGTTCAGCATACATCTCCACAGCAGAGAAGGCATGCCCGGCCCCATGCCGGGCAGCGGGGAAGATCATGGTGGAGAAACCAGGGGTAAGATCAGACTTCCTGCTGCTAATAGTTTTATGTAATGAGAAATCCAGTCCTGATCAAATGACCACATCAGTGGATGCAAACATAATTATAAAGTTCTAATAAAGAAAGTAATGCTCGAAGTATATAACATGATCAAGTATAGGAGATCAGGGAAGCCTTCCAGAGGAAGTGAGGGTTAACCTGAGACCCAGAGGACAAGAAAGAGCAGGAGCTGGAAGGGAGCAGAGAAACATCCTGGGAGGCATGTCCCAGGGCCCCGGGGACAGAGGGAACTTGGTGCCCTTGGGCAATATAAAGCTGAGGAGCCTGACCCCTCTTGGGGACGATGGTGGGTGAGAGGGGGCTGCAGTGTTACTGTGGAATCAGGGAAGAGCTGGCAGGGTCTGAAGGTCTGCTGCAGCTTTGATCTGTTTCTCAGTCAGTAGGAGACTTTAGGGCATTTTTAAGTCATGTGATCCCACTGTCACATGCACATTCTGAAAAGCCACACTAAGTATATTGGGGGGCAGCAGATGGGAAAGTCGAGCAAGAGGAACACAGGGGGTGAATTAGGAGACTAGTGCAATAGTCTGGGGAGGTTTGGGCTGCTGGACCAGCCTGGAACACTGGCAGGAGAGGTGTGAGGAGCAGAGGGACAGGAGCACTACTTAGGAGGAAGGTCAATGGACCTGCATAATGATTTCGATATAGAATAGGGTGACGCTACTTTTTCTGACTCGGACAGTTTATACAGTAAGCACAGGAGGGGCATCAGATTGGCAGCCAAGGAGTAGACACAATGTCTTCAGTCTTGCACATGCCAAGCTCAGGTATCTTTGAAATATTTAATGAAACACAATGAGCAGACGGTTGGAAATACGGGTTTGAAGCTCCAGGGAGGGTTCCACGGTGGAGAGGTCTCTCTGTTGATCTTAAAAGCAGGCTCTACTGAAGCTAGAATCTGGCTAATCCAGATTAATAAATCTATTATTCATTCACTTATTCCATGCAGTTTTATCAACATACACCTTCCATTCATTCACTTATTCCAAGCATTCATTCACTTATTCCATGCAGTTTTATCAACATACACCTTGCACCAAGTGCTGGATACAGAATTAAGAAGGACCTAGAGGAACTTGCAGTATAACCGAGTAACGTAAGGATCAGTACACAAACATAATAAAATGCGAAGAATGGAGGTGTGTACTGGATTCCTTTTTTTTTGCTTCCAACTGAGTTACATCTTTTTATTCTCTTGGTAATCTCTTCCAGGGTTAACTACTTCCACTGTAGGTGATGAAATATATAAGGCTCCACTTCAGATGTTGGCACTGCTATGAATATAGTCTTTTTCCCTTCACTGCAACTCAGAATGAAAACTGATTCTTGTCTTATGCTCCAGTCGCAGAAGTAGTTCCCGCTGCAGAAGTTATCTGAAGACAGTCTTATGCTTTTCAGCAGTGGTCTGTGACCAGGCTATCTTCTCCACGAACACTACAATGGATTTAGTTTATACATGTATTAAACTAAGAGGCCTTCTCCCAAATGAGTTTTAATGCACTTTATTTTTAGACAACCTACATGATGTGTTTTTTTCTCTAAAAAACAATGCCTCCACTTCAAATAAAACACGGTCAAAATAAGTGAAGCGTTCAGGGTCGATTTTAGAATTGATTTATAGGGGTGAGTTGTGTTCTGGAAAGGGGGACAGTAATGCGGGGACTGACCGCCGTGGAAGAGAACACTGTTCAGAATCGCCAGTATGAGACACGTGTGAGTAAGGGAGAAGAGGCGGGCAGCCACCGAAGGTGAGCTGGAGCATTGGTCCAAAGGCTGCGATCAGCAACCATATGGACCTCTTCCACTTTAGTGCGAAGACGGTCAGGTGTTCCTGAAGCTTAGTACAAAGGGGTGTGCCTGCTTCAGATGGATCCCTCCACTGGACTCACTGCAGCTTCCTGCAGTGAGAGACCAAAATCCCAACTTGCTGTCTGCTTGTTCTCCACAGGTGGGTTGTACGTTCTGAGTTCCTTAGGGTTTCAAGTGCCATGCTGTCACCTTGTGGAGAATTCAGTATTCAGCACGTTGTTATACTTTACTCTTTTTAGGGTTAAATTAGACAGTATCACAAAATGGCACCCACTTGCTGGAGACCATGAAATAACTTTCCTATTTAAGTAACTATTCTACTGCAGAGCAAACCTGGACCAAGGAACAGTGTTTCTTCCGTCTCGCTTTGATTGATACACGTCATTTTCTAGCATTTTCTGTGGCCCACTGTGTTTTGACTATAAGTGATTTGAACGACAGTCATCTCTTACCTTTTTGTAACAATCACAGAAGCTTGGAGGGCCAATGAGGACGTTGAGGTGCAAGTGTAGGTTTGTTTAGGGTTGATATGAAGAATGACTAAATAATTGCAAAGAAAATCTAAGGTGGCCCCGAAGACTTATGTAACAGCTTATTTGGCCCACAGGAAAATCAAGATAGGAGATGTATGCTTTGCTAGTTGGACTAAAGCTATTTTATTTTCCTTTATTGATGTGGGTGATGGAGACAAACCCGGGAGAAAAACCTTAGAAAACGCAGCCCCTCCCCAGGGGACAGTGATGCTAAGCTAGGACTTTAAATAGCAGTGTTGCCAACACTTTGGGCTTATTCCATTCAAATCACCATGAACTATTTATTGTCTCATTGTCCGCTGTTACCTGCACGGCTGCTGACAGCAGCTGCTAAAGGCAATTTCTGCTTGTGGAAGAGGCGCTGGAAGAAAGACCCCCACACACACTGTGTTTTCGGTGCTGTCCAGATGCTAAAGACTCCGTTGCCCTGCAGTGATACTGGGATAGGTGAATGCTAACAAAAGAAAAGATCTTTAAAACCAGGAGCTGCATTATCATAAGTAAGAGCGCCTTTCTGCATTTATTTTCTTAGTAACAATCAGAGGCGAGCGTGAGAAACCCCAAAGGATATATATTTCATGTGTATCTGAAACAAAAACAAAGACCTCTAGCTGTTGCTTTTTCAGGCAGTCACTTGGCTGTCTTGATTGACAGCTTCTGTGTAGAAGCCAATATTGTGAATAAAAAAATGATTCTTATGTGGGAAGAAAAGCGAGGGCTTACCATGGTTTAATAACAGCTTTCTGCTGAGCAGATATCTGGAAGACTTAAAATGTAGTTGACAGTAATTAGTTTTGTGTTTCTTTTTTCTTAAAACATAAAACATTAAATATCTTTTAAAAACCCACACACAATGCAGACCCATCTGATGGACGCCTCACTCTCTGGAGATTTAATGCGCTGCACATGCATCTCCTCTGCCTAGGCCCCAAGTCTATTTATTGCATTTGGAGCACTGTGAAAGGACTTCCTATAACACATGGGCCAAAGGCCTCTTGCCACCAGGGAACAATGACAGGAAGACAGCGGAAAACCTCGGAAACCTTCTCTGCTGCCAGAAAGCCATCTCCGTCTCCCCTTTGCCGCGCTTGAGAAATGCTGTGAATATTTAAACGGATCACAGGAACTGTCAGAACCAAACTTGGCTGGTGCAAACAGTGGAACATTTATCTACTAAATATTTTGAATCAGTCAAGATCGAATCCACCTGTTACTGACTTTCGTTTACTTGAAGGAAATTGACCTAGGAGTGGAGAACACAGGGGTGTGGTTGCCAACTACGCGTATAAACTGTGCTTGTTTTGGCTTACGCACATCCCAATTACAGCGGATGTCACCGGCACGTACAGTGGAGCTGAGTAGCCAGCGTGTCTGTGCTTGAGTCTTCCTGTAGGACTAGAAGCTTAGCACTTTCTAACTTACAGTGCAGCTGTCTTGTTCATTTTGGTTTTGGAGATGAGGTCTCACTGTGTCACTCAGGCTGGCCATAAATTCAATGTGTAGCCTAGGCATGTCTCAGACCTGTGATCCTCCTGACTCAGCCTCTTTTACCTCTGAGCAGTGCAGTGTCCTCAGCTCAGTGGTGCACAGCAGAGGCCGTTGCTGCTTCACAAGAGCCGGTTGTGAAATTTTCAAACACTTTTCCAAGCCAGTCATTAACCACGTTTACTATGAAAACATGAATTATACAGCATTAACTTATAATTGAAAAGTTATATTGAAGTCATAAACTCTGAAATCTCACTGCTAGCTATCGACTCCATGCTGTTGCCCGTACCGCAGTATCTGTATGGTGAAAACACGGCCCAAGGACCTGCTCCTGGAACAGGAGCCCCTCTAGCACTTCCTCAGCGCCTCCTCCCTTGTGCTTCGGTTCCCTTTGCCCTTCCGCCCCTCCCTCCCCTCCCTCACCCTTCTCAGGGAAGGCATCCCTGGCTTAGAGTTTCCCTAACTAGCCCCACATCCACGTCCATCAGGATAACTCAGATCGGAGAGGACACATCCGGAAATGACAGAGACCCTGTCCGGTGCTACCTTTCCTGCTCATCGCACCTCTTTTCCCTTCCCATGGAAGCCCTGTGCACCCCCGAGGCCACCAAGAAACCTCTGAGCACCCCAGGTAGAGCTTGGAAGAGGCAGTTCATCGGCCTTTGTCCCTTCGCTGGGGCTGGCCTTGAATAAATCTGTTCCTTCCCACCCAGACAGCTGGGACATCTGTTTCATTTGTGTGTGTGTGGGAGGGGTGGTGGTGTTTGTTCATTTTGGTTTTTGAGATGAGGTCTCACTATGTAATGCAGGCTGGCCATAAATTCAGTATGTAGCCTAGGCATGTCTCAAACTTGTGATCCTCCTGACTCAGCCCCTTGAGTGCTAGGACGGCTGCAGTGAACCCCCACATCTGGCTCAGCTTGGACTTTGCTTCCAGTAACACTACTGCGTATCTTTTCCCAGCACTGCATTCAACAAGGAATGTTGGTTATTTAAAATTTGTCATGAGGGAGACGGCATTTACACCGTGGAAACCTGCAAATGCTACAAATCAGAATTTGATTTGTTGTTCTGATTGTCTAGATCAGAGATTGGCAAACACTGGCCCCAAAGCCAAATCCTGTCTCACAGGATGAAGACTGTTTTTTTAAAAAAACAATTATTAAGAGCTGTTTAAAAAAAAAGAAGAAAAACGTAATTAAAACACACACATGATAGGCTATACTTTTCTCTGTAAAGGGCTTTCTAGCAACCATGTATGGTTTGAATAGTATTTGTCTCCTCTGGAGTTTATATTGAAATTTGGTCCCCAGTGTAAGTGCTGAGAGGTGCAGGAACTGGGAGAGGTGAGTGGGTTCTCAAGAGGCACTGATTAATGCAAATCCTGTGGGACTGGACTGGCTCAAGCCAGGCTGCCCCCCACTGTGCCTGCCTTGTCCCACGCCCACTGGCCCTGCCACTTTTCTGCTACTTTTTGAGACCAGATGCAGTTACTTGATCTTGAATTTGTAGCTCCAGAACTATGAACCAAATAAAATGCAGTCCCCTATAAATTATCCAGCATCAGGTGTTCTGTTATAACAACTGATTGTATTTTGTTAAAATCTCTGAGACAAAGTGTTGGGCTCTGTGGGGCATAGATTTGCTGTCCCAACTACAGAACTCATGCACTGTAGCAAAGGACAGCTATAAACCATATGTAAACAATAGACATAGCCGTATTCTAATAAGAATCTTCTCAAGCAAATAGCTGGGGGCCTGATTTGGCCCATGGGCTACAATTTTCCAACCAGTGGTGTGAGTTACAAACAGAGATAAGTAAGCCCATGTTAATAAGTGATAATTATAAAATAATCTTCATATCTAATGACATCTCAAAGGAATTCAAAGTATCAGTGACCACTCACTGCAGCAAATTGCAATACAGCTTATTTGACTCAATCCACAGTC
Source organism: Chinchilla lanigera (assembly GCF_000276665.1). NCBI lineage: Eukaryota > Metazoa > Chordata > Mammalia > Rodentia > Chinchillidae > Chinchilla > Chinchilla lanigera. The sequence continues at coordinate 2,469,461 of NW_004955517.1, read as the reverse complement.
CAAGGAAGTGGACAATTGCATCTCAGAAGGCTCTTTGGCCGATCGTGCGATCGTAGTGGTGAAATGAAGCTCTGTGGTTTTAAAGCCTTTAGCGGCGCCTGACTCACGAATCCAAGCAGGAGCGCTCTCAGAGAGACGTGGCTGCTTCTGCAGCCCCCAGCGGGCTTATGCTCTCCAGCCGTGCATGAGGGTGATGAGCACTGCATTCCAGTGTGCGTGGCTGTGCGGCTGCGTGGGAGGAAGGCTGGCACACATTCTGCTTACACGAGTGTGTTCGTGCGCAGCCAGTGTAAGTACCCGTGGACAGAAACCATGGCAAAAATGCCTGGTGAGTAAGTATTATCAGTGTTGCTACTCATGCTACTCAGCAGTCTGGAAAGGGGTCACAGCTGCCCATATTTGGTCCCTAAGCATAAATGGAGTATTCGGTTCAACAGAGCCACAGCAGCATGGTCCATTTTTAGTTTTCTCTTAGAGGAACCCATTTATGTGCATTCCCTCCATTGTGTCTAGGGGTCATCCACAGGCATCCGGAGAAGAATTAACTCAATAGTATCTGACTTACAAAGTCAGTGTATATTTTGAGGCCTTCTGGGAAGAGTCATAGCCCAGTTCCCCGGTGGCTCTGCCGACTGCTCAGACAGTGTAAAGGTAAACAGGCAGGATGCGGCCCCTGCCCGCCTGCGTGGAGCCTGGCTTTGCCACCAGGTCACTGTGTACCTTGGTTGATTGCCTCTTTACCTCAACCTCAAAATTGCTGTAAATACTCAAGCTGATGTAGGACTTGATACACCTGTGTCTTACAGAGCCCACACTCTGTGATGCCAGCATCGAAAGCTAGAAAATAGTCCCACACATGGTGAGGCTGCCCTGTGCACCTCACTGGGCAGAAGGAAAGAAGTTTGAAAAGAAGAAGCCATGACCTGAGGAGAAAAGCACTTCTCCAAGGCTGGAAACAGGCTGTCTCCATATCCCACCGCGGCTCGGTCCTGACAAGTTGGCCCACAGGATGTTGAGAGTCTTTTATGAAAAAAATGTTGCAAATATTTAAAAGTAAGGAAATTTCATGTAAAAATGTGGACTGTCAGCTTTTCTTGAAAATTTGGAAGAACTAGCAATCTTGGTCCCCATGTTTCCTAGCGTATACAATCTGGAGCTGGGTAGGAGCTACCCCCAGGCAGTGGTCAGGGCAGCTGTAGAATTTCCAAGTCTGTGCACAGGTAATTTCCCATGAAAGGCATGAGAAACAAAATCCTTCCGTGTGAGGGATCATAATGAGTTTTTCTTTCTTAATACAGAATAGAAAAAAAATAATTTCAAACATCAGCTCATCAGCAATACTGGAAGTAGATTTGATTCATTCTTTTTCTTGAAAGTAGTCTATTTGGTGAGATTCCAATTTCTTTACATTATAACTTTCAAATAAAAATAGCTATGATGTTTTGCCTGAAATTTAAGACAGTATCTATGGAGGAATAAATCCAACAAAGAAAGTGTAAGCTCTTTATGGGGAAAAATTGTAAAATGATATTAAAGCATCAGAAAGAAGACAAGAAACATATTAAGAAAGAATACAGCCACGGATGATAAGACTCAATGTTGTAGAGATATAAGATTTCCCCCAAATTAATCCATAAATTCAACACAATCTAATAAAAGATGTACCAATATTTTTCAAGCATTTTGATAAATTTATTCTCAATTTTATCTAAAGTAGTAAAATCCAGGAAAGGGCAAGATAATTCTGGAAGAAAAGACAAAGAGGAAAAAATGTCACAAAATGTACCAGGCTTATGATGAGGATATCTTAATTAAAACAGTGTGGTGCTGGGCCCGCAGTAGCCAGGAAGCACATACATCTGCACAGAGGGTTGAGGACAAGATTTATGCATCTATGGAATCGCTTAATTTGATTGTGAAAACCAGTGGGGAAAGGATAAACTATTTGATATGTAGAATGAAGACAATTGGCTTTTTAGGAAAACTAATTATATTCCTACCTGTCTCCATACAAAAATTAACTTCAAAAGGATGAAAAACCTATATGTAAAAAGCAAAACTCTGAAACTATTGTAAAAAAAATTAGGAGATTATTTCTCTTGATGACTTTAGGTGAGGGTGGGATTTCTTAAAACAAATAATAAGAGCAAACATTATTTTTTGTAAACAATAAACAAGTTAATCATTCTTAAAATTTAAATTTTTATATGGCAAAGAGAATTAGTCAGCTGGAGAAAGACAATTTTAATAGGCAAAGGACTTGCATTCAGAGAGTATAAACAACCCCTACAGATCAGTGACAAGAATGTGAATAACTTTATAGAAAAATAGGCATAAAATTCTAAGAGGTAATCCATAGGAGAGGAGAGATGCAGTCAATAAAATGTGAAAGCATAATCTAGTCTACCAGTAATCAGGAAATTTAAAACTAAAACAAGAGAAATAAAAGCACATCCATGTGAAGACTTGCAGTTCTTTTCAGAACAGCCAAAGCCTCAAAACCAAATGTCCATTAATAGGTGGCTATATATATAGATATAGATATAGATATAGATATAGATATTGATAGAGATAGAGGCAGGTAGATATACACAAAATACAGTATATTCATACTTTGAATAAAATAATTTAAGTATTAAAATAAAACAACATGAATATCCAAAATCATTATGTTGAGTGAGAAAATCCAAACCAAGAATATATATAATGTTCTATTTCATTCATTTAAAAATTCTAGAAAATGCAAGCAAATCTAAAAACCCAGGTCAGCCACAGCTGGGCACATCCATGTTCCACTGCTGCGTGAGGGGTTGCAAAATGCCGAGAGACTGGGGTTCACACACGCCTCTTACTGCAGCTCCCTCGGGGCGGGAGTTGCCTAGATGCTCTGCGGAGCCAGAGTGTGGGCTGCAGTCGCATGACAGACTGTGGGTCCTTTGCTGAGTCTTCTGGCTTTAGCAGAAGTCACCTCTTTGCCCCTGCAGGACAAACGCCCTGCCACTGTCTGCCCGTGGCACTCTGCACTGGGCCCTTGGCTCTCTTGTGCCCCAGAGATGAGCTCTTTTTCCCAGATCTGTGGCTCCTGTCTCTAACATTGATAACCCCCTTTAAAGAGCTCACATGATTAGATCAAGCCCATCTCTGTGGGCTCCCTTTTGATTACTTTAGCAACACCTGCCTGTGGGCCTTGGTGACATTTGCAAACCCCTCCACCTTTGCCACATGATGCAGCCTACTTGGGGGAGAGCTGTACCATTATTTCCAAGGTCATGTGGGGGTCACACCAAGTGTGTACAGCAGGGCGCTGTAAACTTGAGGGTCATCTTAGAATTCTTCTTGCTATACCTGGAAGTAGGAGAAGCCATGAGTAAACTCTTGCCCTATCACTCATCTTAACTACGGTCTATACTGCAACCTTTTCCTCTAATTTTTAAAGGGAGACACCCCCATAAGATAGAAACATCAATCGTTTCCCCCCCTTTTTATTGTTCTGTTGCTTAGGGAAACAAACTTGTTTGGGGAAACAGAATGACTGCTGTCCAGGGGCTGGGGATTTAGCTCAGCGGCAAAG
>NW_004955517.1:2436037-2465790 GCF_000276665.1 Chinchilla lanigera | reverse complement strand
GAGTTCGGTTCCCGGTACCAGAAAAAAAAAAAAAAAAAAAAAAAAAAAGAATGACTGCTGTCTGTAGCACACCAAGTTAAACGCAAGGGCTGGTGGGGAGAGGAGTTGCAAAGAGGCGTGAGGAAACTTTAGGAGGCAGCAGAAACAATCAGAATCCTGACTGTAGTTCTGTCTTCACCCTGCAAAATCCCTCCCGTTATACCCTGCAAGGGTGCACAGAGCATTGCACATCAGCTAAGCCTTGAGAAAGTTGTAACTGAAATAACATCCGTATCCATCAGACTGGCAAAGCATTGAAAGTCTAAAAGCAGCCATTGTACAAGGGGTAATGGAAGTGCTGGAGCGAGAGTACATAAAAGAAGTGGATTTGGTCACGTCAAGAACAAAGGGCGAGTGTGGCCCTATTCCAAGGCGCAGGGCCGGGCGTGGCCGCACATTCCTGTGTCCCAGCACTCTGGGAAGCTGAAGGGTTGCAAATTCAAGCTCAGCTGGGATACTTAGCAAGAACTGGTCTTAACATTAAAAATAATGATAATAATGATAATGGCTGAGGATGTAGCTCAACACAAAGACCCTGGGTTCAATCCCCAACACAGAGAATAAAATAGGAGTTTCACGGCTAGATACGAGGTGTGATAAAAAAAATACAGTGAAGGTTTAAATTTTTAAAAGTTCACTACAGCAAAAAGACTCATTCCCATTAATTCCCCTCAAAATCCTCCCCTCCTCTCTTCAAACACATTATCTCACTGTTCTTCTTACCTTCTGAAACAGTTCTGGAAGTCCTCTTTTGTGAGTGTCTTTACAAAGTGGGATCAAAAATGCAGGGAGTGCTGTGCCCAGTGCTCTTTGGTATAAAGATAGCTTGTGGAAACATCACCAGATCTGGCACTGTGTGTCTTCTGGCTCTTCCTCAAAGTTAAAATGACCATGAAGGTAATAGTTTTTAATGGATTCGGGACATTAGATGGACCACAAAATCACAATTAAAGATACTTGCAAGACGCAGGGCTTCCAGAAGTGCTTCAGAAGGTGGCAAGAATGATAGGACAAGTATTTTTGAAGCAAGGGGGAATACTTTGAAGGGAATTAATGGCAATGTACTTTACTGTAATAATTCTTAAATATTTAAATATTCACTCTATTTTTCCATCATGCTCCATACATACTGTACAGAAGATGAATCATCTCAGCCAAGAACAAATGCAAAGAGGCTCGTTGTACAGTGTTGCAAAAACAACAAAAATTGAAAACAACTTAAATGTCCACTGTTACACAAGTGGACAAACATGGCACCTTCATAAAACAAAACACCATACAGGAGTTAAAAATGAATGAAAAAGATCCATGTATAATGCTGATCTCAAAAATCTAATGTTGCCTAAAGACAGCAAGGTACAAAAAGGCTGCTCATTATAACAGCTATACAATAAAAATGTAAAATATTGATGCATATTATTTATTGATAAGTAGAACAAGTGCATGTAAAAACACAGGTGAGCAAAATATAAATGTATGAAATTTGGAAGAAAGGGGAATTAAACTGGAGATGGACATGAAAGGACCTAAGTTTCTTCACATTTTTATTTTTAAATTACAGTCTGTATTAAAGTTCATTAATCCTGAGTGGCAGGTACTGAGTGAACTTTATTTTGTTTGGTTTTAAATTATCAGCTACAGCAGATAATTTCCATTGCGTGTAAGTAACACATTTTCTTTGTCCATTCATCTGTCGATGGATGTATAGGTTGTTTGCAAGATTTAGCTATTGTGAACCGTTCTGGGTATATACGTATCCCTGAAATATGAGATGGGGGGCAGGAAGGAAGGGCAAAAGGATTTTTAAAAAGGGAATCAAAGGAAAAATGGAAATAGACATTTTTCAAATGGGAAGGGGATCAAGAGTTGGAGGGAAAAAGGAGGGCTGGGAGGGGAAGGGGACAAAAAGAACTGAGATGTGCTATGTGCATGTACAAACTCCCCATGATAATGTAATTATGTACTGCAAACATACACTAATCAAAAGTAATAAAAAATGATCACATATAACCCTGTTGAACCATGAGAAAAACCCAAATTCAGAAATATTCTGTACAGTCCTTGGCCAGTTCTCTTCAGCATGTCACGAAGGTGTTCTGAAACAAGGAGATCTAAGAAACTATCACTGTCTGAAGTAGCCTACGGGGAGGTGACAAATAAATGAAGCATGGTGTCATGAATCTGATCCTGCAAGAGACCAGGGACGCTGGAGTAACAGTGAGGACTCAGAATACGGTGCGATACTTCTTGGGTAACAGCAGGTGGGCCGTTGTTCACAAGGTGCGGCCGTGCACTGTAGTAATGTCAACGGTAAGGGAAACGGTGTGCAAGCCAGACAAACTTTCCGTAATACTCTCGGGGCGTTTCTGCAAATCTAAAATTATTCTTATTTCAGAATAGAAAAAAAACTTTAAAAAAAAATCACATATGTCTCCAAAACACAGGCTGGCAGGTGTCACATACTGAAATGCTGTTTATTGATTTTTAAGTGATGCATAAAAACATAAAAATTGCATACATTGATTGGGTATATAATGTTTCATGCACACATTGAGTAATGCTCAAGTCAAGTCAGGCATATCTACCTCCTAAAACATTTATTGGTTTCATGTGAGAACTTTCTAAGTCTTTTCTTCCAGCTTGTTGAAATATACATCACGCTATTGCGATCTACAGTCGCCCTGGTAGGCAGAAGCACACCAGAGCTTCTTGCTGCTGCCTAACTGTAACTTAGTTCCCGAGAGTCAGCCTCTACCTGCCCTTCCTTTCTTGCTTAATCTTCTCGGACTCAGTAACCAGCACTCTGCTCAAATTCTATAAGGTCAACATTTTAAGATCCTAGGAGTGAGATCATGCACTACCTATCTGTGGCTGGCTAATGTCATGTAATGTGACTGTTTTCGGTTCCATTCATGTAGCGTGACAGGACTTCATCCTTGTTTATGGCCAAATGCGGTTCCTCCCGTGCGCCACATTTCCTCCACCCACTCATTGGCGGATGGACGCTTAGGTTGCCCCCTGCTTCTTTTTTGGCTACTGTGGATATGCTGCAGTGAACATGGGGTGTGCATGTTTCTTTGACATGCTGACTGTAATTTCCCTTGGGTGTATGTGCAGGAGTGGGACTGCTGGGTCACGCAGCAGTCCGTTTTCATGTTTCCAGGAAGTGCTGCACTATTGCTCACAGTAGCTGTGTACATTTTCATCGCCACCGACAGGGAGCAAGACTCCCCTCTCTCCACATCCTGACCAGCACCTGTCATTCTTTGTCTTCTTTATGAATTAAGTTTTTGGTGCATTTTAGATATACACAGTGATCACATTCATCACAGGGAATTTGCACTTGTACATGATATATCTTAATTCCTTTTTGTCCTCATTTCCCTCCTCTCCCTTCAACCCTTCTTCCCCACCTTATTTACAAAAGCTTTGTTTTCATTTTTCCCATTTTTTCTTTTCCCTTCCTTCCTTTCCCCCTCCTTAGTTTCACTTCCCACTTGAACATTTCCTCTTTATTTCATAATGCCTAGTGCACATTTTGGTCCTTATTTACACTTTTGGTTTCTCACACAAGAGAGTATTTCATTTAGGAGTATGTCCTGGTTTTTTTTTGGTTTTTTTTCCTCCGGTACTGGGAACCGAACTCACGACCTTGCGCTTGCCAGGCAGGCGCTTTGCCGCTGAGCTAAATCCCCAGCCCCTAGGAGTATGTCCTGAAGGTGCATCAGTTAGCTATAAATGTCTCAAATTTATCCTTCTTTATGGCTGAATAGTACTTCATTGTAGAATAATACCACATTTTCTTTATCCATTCATCAGCTGATGGGCGTTTAGGTTGTTTCCAAGATCTAGCTATTACAAACTCTGCTGCTATAAACATGGGTGCACATTTATCCCTGTGGTATGATGTTTTTAATTCTTCAGGGAAGATACCCAGAAGGGGAAATTGCTGGGCCAAATGAGATCTCTATTCCTAGTTTTTTGAGGAATCTACACACTGATTTCCACAGTAGTTGCACTAGTCTACACTCCCACCAACAGTGGAGAAGTGTTCTTTTTTCCCCACAGCTCCTCCAGTGTTTGTCATTGGTTGATTTCTTGATGGTAGCCATTCTTCCTGGAGTAAGATGGAATCTCAGTGTTGTTTTAATTTGCATCTTTGAATGTCCAATGAACATTTTCTCAAATATTTATTTGTTATTTTTATTTCTTATTCTGAGAAGTGTCTATTCATTTCAGATGTCCATTTTTGGATTAGGCCTTTAAATTTGAGAGATCTGATTTTTTTTTTAGTTCTTTATATATTCTAGATAGGAGTCCATTGTCTAAGGAAAAGCTGGAAAAAATTTTTTTCCACTCTATATGTTGTCTCTTCACTTTTGATGATTTCTTTTGCTATGCAAAAGCTTTTCAATGAGATCCCAGTTGATGATTCTTTGTGATATTTCCTGTGCAATAGGTGTTTTGCTCATAAAGTCTTTACCTACACCGTCATCTTCAAGAGTTCTACCTATTCTCTTTTCCAGTAGATTAGTGTTTTTGTTTTAATATTTACATCCTTGATCCATTTTGATTTTAGTTTAATGCATGGTGATAGACATAGGTCTAGTTTTAGTCTTTGGCATGTGGAAAGCCAACTTTTCCAGCACTATTTATTAAAGTGACTACTTTTTCTTCCACTGAAAGTGTTTGGTCCCTTTACTGAAGATAAAGTGGCTGCATGTGTTTGGAGTTGTTTCCGTATCTTCTAATCTGTTCCATTGATCCTCAGATCTAGTTTGTTTAGGTTTTATTTATTTATTTATTTTTGCCAGTTCCATGCTATTTTTATCACAGTAGCTCTGTAGTATAATTTCAAGTCAGGGATTACGATGCCCTCCTTCCTTGCTTGTGTTGCCCAGAATTGCCTTTACTATTCTAGGTCTCTTCAGATTCCAAATGATTTTTAGGCATGTTTTCTCTAATTCTGTGAGGTATGGTGTTGATATTTTGATTGGGATTGCATTAAATCTGTATAACAATTTTGGGAATATGGCCAGTCACTATCTTGGTTCTTCCTCCCCAAGAGCAAGGAGAGCTTTCCATTTCCTGATTTTATGTCTTTTTAATAATAGGCATTCTTCCTGGGGTGAGGTGATATCTTACTGTGGTTTTGATTTGCATTTCCCCGATGAATAGCGATACTGAACCTCTTCCACATGCGTATTAGCCGTCCATGAGTCTCTGAGAAGCATTGTCTCAGGTCCCCTGCCAATGAGAAACACTGTTTTCAGTTAGGCAAGTTTAATGGACTCCAGCACCCTGGCCTCAGTGTGCTTGTAATGACTCCTCCTTACATGACCACTTCCAGCTTCAGCTCCCACTTCTGTTTTTGCAAAATACAGACAATTTCTATGTGAAAAAATCTTGGAAACATCAAAAGGGAATGTGTAAAGCACCAGATTATAGGCACAATAACAACGACATTATTCCAATTGTTATATTACTATAACCTCCCATGTATGTTTTCGGTCACGTAAGAAAACCATAATATCCAAAACCCTGTTCACTAAAACAAGTAGGAATAAGAATAACAGGCCTAACTGATCTGATCTTTGGTGCCCGTGATAGCTTTGCGATCACTCTGTTAACAAACACCAAAGTGCGCACAGCCCCCTTGGCATGAGGGTGTGTTCTGAGGGAGGGGAGCTATTGTATACTGTACAGAACCTTCTACCTGGACAGCAGGATTTTCTTTCCTGTCTTTCATAGGCCCAAGCCCAGATCTCATAGTTATACCATTCTCTGTCCAGTGAGAGGAATAGCACAAAGGAAAATGATTACATGACGGACTGGCAGTCATTTCCCTCCTACAACCACATGAGAGGAGGGGAGCACACACAGAGACAGAAAGCAAGACCTCCCTGTGGGATGTGTTTTGTTTTGGTTTGGTTTGGTTTGGTTTTGGTGCTAGAGGTTGAGCCCAGTGTTTTACCACTGAACTATATTCCCGGCCCTTTCTATTTTCTTTTTCTTTCTTTTTTTTTTTTAATCTTGAAACAGAGGCTTACTAGGTCACTAAGTTGTCCAGGGTGAGCTTGAACTTGTGATCTACCTGCCTCCTCTTCCCACAGTACTGGGACTACAGGCATGTGCCACAACACCCAGCCCCCATATGTGTTTAACACAAGAACATAGAGCATATGTTTGCATCTAATCATTGTATATCCATCCTCTTCAGGGAGCAGGAGGGAAAAAGGTGGTCTTCTTACCCCTCGCCAGCTCATCTATAAAATGAGGTGTGCAATCCCAAAAATCCCATTGTCACAGAATAGTGCATGGGATGGGGGAAATGCTTATGATATAATTATCCGGGGGGAAAGCAGGATTAAATCCCACTGATGGATAATCTACATTTTGTGGAAAGTTGGCATAGAGGAAAGACTATAAGGATGTAACTCTTCACCGAAAGAGCAATTGTTTAAATAGTGGATTTCAGTAAACTCGATGCTTTTCTCTGTTTCCCAGATCATTATGGACCCTACTTCAAGGAGAATGAAGGAAAATAGGAGGGTGTGGTTGGTAACATGGGGCTACGAGCTGTGAATCACTGAAAAGCAACACGGGTGTGACAGCAGCTCGAGGTCCCAGCAGAGGCCTCTCCATTCAGGTCTCTGCCTCAACTTCTCCCCTACCATGAGCGGTGCTAGAGGTCCAAGTTTTAAGTCTCACTATAAGCCAAGCACATGTCCAAGCTTTTAGCAAAGAGTATTTTAGTCTTTAGGTTCTGATAGCAGCCTGCCCAGGTTCAGATTAGGCCTTCCTTCCTATTACTTTAAGAACTTGGGCAAGTTATTTTACCGCTCTGAGACTCAGTGTGCATGTGGGTAAGACGGGGATAAAAATAACATAGATCATGAGGTCATTAAGCTGCTAGATGAAATCATGGTAAGACTCCTTAAAAATTCTTGACATATATATAGTAAGTGTTCAGTAAATGCTTGCTGTAATTATCTCCACTGTATGAATGAAGATACCAAAGCTTAGAAAATTTGAAAAAAAAAGAAAGAAAGAAAATTTGAGTCATTTCCCAAGGTTGCATGTTTATGAGTGGAAAAGTCTTGAAACCCTTCTCTTCTCAAACATCAAGGTCTTGACCGTTATCCCTGATACTATTTTCACTGCTGGGCCGATGAGGCATAAGACTACTCGGGGTTGACTTGGGCTGGAATGGAATTTTCCTTTTTTGCCTCAATAAATAATTTAGGTTGCTTTAATTCAACCTCAAAATTAATTTAAAACAATTTTTAAATACCTCTAAAGCCATATCCAGCCTTCTCATTCTACCAAAATAAATATGCTTCCTGGATACATCCACTGCTCCAGCTGTTTCTTGAGAAAAATCGCATGGCATAAGAGTATCCTGCCAAACTTCAAACTGGGAAGACAGAGGAGCCTCATGTTATTGGTTAGAAAGGATGAGTTATATAAACTGGAAAATTCTTTATCAAACCAAAAAATGTATTTCAAAGCCCCAAGGAGACAATAAAATGTAAAGGAACCTGTTACCTTGATTTTGTTTATGGCTTTTTTTGAAAGCTAACACTAAGCTGTATATTGATGTACAAGGTAAACCATTTCTTGGTATATTTCAGCTTGTCTGAAAGTCAGTTCCTTTGGTTTCAGTTCAGGGGACACGCTCTCAGCAAAGATGCTCCACATCGATCATTCCTCAGCTTCTAAGTGTGTATGCACTAGGATGAGACAGAGACCGGCCTTGGGAAGGAAGGCAGGTCCTTAGAGCCAGGGCCTGGCCAATGCTTGCCTTGTGGGGAACTCAGAAATAGCTCTCTTGTCTCAGATCAAGCCAGAGGCCTGGGACCTCTTCCCAGATCAGCCACTGACTTCCTGAGGACATCTGAGCTTCCAATTTAACCCTCTTGGTCTTCGTCTCCTGCCTAAAAAGTGCTACAGTGGTGTTTCCACAAAGTGATTGACCCCAATGAGAACATACGGACTCTTGGGCTCAACTTCAGATCTACTGAGTCAGAATTCCTGAACGTGTGGCCTGAGTATCTCTATATTACGCAAGTTCATTGCCTCATTCATAGACCAGGCATTGAGCTCTTACCAGAGTTTGGTAGACACCAGATTTATGAGTTCTGATTTCTGAGGTACAATGCACATCTACTCTTGTAGAACAGTGACTCTTTAGGGCCTTTCCCTGGAGAAATGAAACTCAGGTACATCCATCATTACTTCCAAGTGGTGTTTTTTTTCAGCTCTATTATTGTCTTCTTATTTAAATTTAATGTAATTCCAAAATTAATTATAGAACCTCTAGATCACATGGCATACTCTTGGAATGCAATCCAACAATCTCTCTTTCTCTCTCTCCTCTTTGTCTCTTATTTATTTCTTTAGAGACAAGGTCTTGTTATGTAGTTCAGGCTCACTTTGAACTCAGTTAGCCTAAGCTGGCCTTGAAGTCATAATGCCCCTCCTGCCTCGGCCTCCTGAGTGCTGAGATTACAGGCATGTGCCCTCATGCCTGGCTTCTTCTTTTTTGTTTACATCTTTGAACCAACATTTCATGCTTGGAAATTTAAAAAACTTGCAGTATTGTTGAAATTATGTCTTCCATTTGTTATATAACTGCATTGCATTCTGACACTGGATCATCACGTATCTTCTTGAGTATTTGAAAAAAATCAAATACTCACTATTCTTATTTCATGTATGAAGAAACTGAGCTTTATTGAGTGAGTGACAGAACTTATCATCAAAAACTCAGGACTTGAGATAATTGTTAGGAGACGGGTGACATCCTCATGGCATTGCATGGTCACCTCTCTGAAGTAACCATGGACAACTTACATGTAAACAGTTGGGGAACATTATACTGGCAGTATAACCATCACATGGATAAACAATGCAACTTACAACATGACTATGACTAGGTAAGATGCATGCATTCATAGCGTATCAGCTATTACTGTGTAACAGACCACAGAAGACTCTGTAGTGAAAAGGGGGCCGTGTCCTTATGGCTCGCTGGCCATGGGTGAGGAGTGGCTCTGCTGCTGGGCTCACCTGTATGTAGTGAGCGCAGGGGCAGTCCGATGCTCACTGGTCTGGCAGCCTCCTTTACAGATCCGTGGTTGACTCAGTGTCGGCTGGTACATCAAAGGCAACAAGGCCATAGCCTTTCCAGCGTCTCCCAGCAGGCTAGTGTTCACATGATGGTGTGGGAAATGTCCCAGGAAGAGTGGGAACTCCACAGTCACTTGAGATGCAGGTACAGAATGAGCACAACCTCAGTCTCGTCTCATTCTGTCGGTGGGGAAAGGTACAGTCCAAGTGGTGGGAAAAGTCAGTTCTATTTCTTACATAAGAAAAGCTGCAAAGTCACACTGAATGAGCATGAAATTCCAAAGAAAAGGAATAATAGACTCATTTTTTCCCAACAACTATCCCACCACATGAATAAGAACTGGAAGCCAAGTAAAAATGAGAAAAAAAAAAAAAGATGTTTTGGAGAGTTAAGGCTACAGATGTTCTTTTGCTTTACATCCTTATGATTTCATGTAGGTGGCTGTGACACTGCTGACACATTAAACAGTAAATGAGCCCAAAAACTAGACAGGGAGCCGTGGTAAGAATCCGAGCAACAACTTCGTAACTATGCTGAAAGGGTTGGATCAATAATTTGCATATCATAACCAGTACGGCCTTCTGCGGATCGTGGCAGGTGGGTAACAATGGGAGGAATTTCAAATTACCAAGGCTAAGTAGGGCTCTACGCTACATCCAGTGGCCTTGGGTCTGATGTGGAATCCGCAGCGAGACATCCAATTATTCTTAGCATTTCTGCATGTTCTGCACTTTGCCAGGCCTGGCATCTTCTCTGGGCTGAAACACTTCAGCAATCCCAGGCAACTCAGGAGAACAATTCTTTCTCAACAGCCATCATTTTTGTTAGCTGAAGTTCTGCCCATTTGAGAACCCAGATTTTAAGTTTTTAAGAAGACTAACTGTTTTGAATAGAAATTAGTCTTTAAAAGTATAAGTTGTTCCTTGTCTGGCAAGCGCAAGGTCGCGAGTTCGGTTCCCGGTACCGGAGAAAAACCAAAAAAAAATAAATAAATAAAAGTATAAGTTGTTCCTGTCCTTGTATTTTAGAATAGAGTCGAGAGAAAACATTTTAACAGCTTTTGACAGTGTTGTTCTTTGCCGTAATGCAAGGTTATCCTCAGACCCTGTGGAGCGGAGCGGGGTTGCTTTGCCCTCACATGAAATATTCCGAGACCGCTCTGCTTTCCAGTTCTCATTTATGCTGCTTTCATTGTTTTTCTGCTCCTGCTTGTTCCCGTAGGACACGGCTGTGCCCACCACTGACAGCCTGTTTCATTTTATTTGTCTTCTTCTAATATTCTATCAACTTTAGGAAAACTAACCTGATCGGGATTACTGGCAAAATAAGAGTAGCTATGCTCTGGGTAAGTGACCAGGGGTCCTCTACTCTGAGTCTAGCTCATGACCGTTAATGTACCGGCGACCCGTCTCACAGCTGATTGAATGACCTGGTTCTCCCAGATTCGGACACAGACAAGAGGCAGGGGGTTGAGAAGCCAAATCTCCAGCACACGGCCAGCCGTGCAAGAGGTGCAGCTCCCTTAGGAGAGACCTGGGCGAATAAGTGAGGCACGTTTTAGGTAGGCAGTTGCGACGTGAAGGTTCATAACCTTGCTGGGTCAAAGGTTAGTTTTTCAATACATTATGGGCTGTTTCAACGCACTGACTTATTTTTACTTTTATTTCAGGGCAGGAAGTTTGTTCCTTCATTCCACACTTTTCTTCATTTACCCCTACACGCATGCCGTGTGCAATAACAGAAACCTCACCCTCAAGGGAACTGTGGGCTTGTTTGGAAGACAGAAAAATAAGCACATGATTGTAAAATATGAAGGGAAATACTCTAAGTGAGGCAGGAGGTGGAGGCAGAAACGATCTCCTAGACCTGTGTCCCCTCGATGCTACCCACTCACAGGTATTTGGGGAGGGTTTTGTAAGACACGGGGTGAGGACATAAGTGCTCCAAACAAATGTACCGTACAGGACAATAGAAAGTATGTGACTCAAACCTCTATTCCATTACATGCTAGCTAGAGTTTCGCCTTCTCAGTTTTCATGCTTGGGAAATGGTAACTTTCATGTTTGGCAACTTCTCCCTTACAGTGCTGCTGAGATGATCAGATAAAATAAGTGGTTGGGTGCAGTGGTGCACACCTATTATCTCAGCATTCAGGAGGCTGAGGCAGAAGGATCACCTAGAGTTCAAGGCTAGCCTGAATTGCATAGAGAGACCCTATCTCCTCCCCCAAAAAGTGTCACACATAGTGTGTGGCAAAGTAAGTGCTCCACAAATACCAGCTTCTTTCCATTTTTCCTGTACATAGAGGAGGTGACAAGTGAGTTGGGTTTTGAAGGGTGCATAGGCGTCTAAAGATCAAATATCAAATCTCCAACACGCAAGGTAGCTTTATAGCCAAGCTGGATATGAAAACGGAAGATGATTTGCAATGCCTTGCTCCCTGCCCAGTAGAGCCAACAATGTTCTCTATTTCTTCATCTTTCTTTAATAGTATCAGCGCCCTGACCGAGGGGATTCGTGAAATCACTGGCGCCACATCACTGATAGGACATTTGAGCCCTGTTTCGGGGAGTGCTGCTCCCGATGGAGAGCGCGGAGGGGCAGGCCCTGGCGGGACTAGCGCAGCAGGGCCTGACTGGCTTTTGAAAGTGCGCACGGGAAGCCGGACGTTCCTTCCACTGCCACGCGCGCGGGGCTGATGTTAAATCAGACAGTACTGAAAAGAAGTTTGAAATTTATCTAAGTCTGTCCATCCAGGAAGTAGACTTTTAACTTAGCACTTCTTCCTAGCAAAACACTGGGCGAGGAGGGGGGACAGGCGTGCGTGTGGCTGACCATGCCAGAGAAGGCGTGGAGTGACGGCTCTGCGTGAGGGACACCTGGGCGGGGCGGTGGCGGCGATGGACCCGGGGTCGCAAGGCACGAGCAGAGTTGGGTTGCTGGTGGTGATGAGGAGCCAAGGGGCTCTGTGCCGCAGAGAGCAGAGGACAGGGCCCACGTGGGCGGAGGGTGGGGGCAGCGATGCACCGAGAAGCCAGATCCACGCAATGCATTCGTCCCCTTGAGGACAAAACCAACAAAGAGAACAGCAACCCAGAAGCAAAGCCAGAGCAACATAATCTTTCTTTGGAGCCCTCTCAAAAAACCAAAAAAGCCATGGCTTCCTTCTCTTATTTCCTCCACACCTGCTCCTTCAGCCTTCCCAAGGCACCCGGAGGCATTGAGGCTCTGCTGCCGGGAGGTGGCCTCCATCTGCAGCCCTAGCTGCCCAGCACGGCCCTGGCTTCAGAGTCTCAGCCAGACACGCAGGTAATACAGAGGATTTAACCCTTGCAGGAGGCCCGAGGGAGGGAGTGGGAGGAGGGATGCTCCAGCTGCCACATCCTCACTGCCTGGGCCCCTGCCTGCCAGAGTGCCCCTGAGCTCAGTCCCAGCTGTGCGCCGCTGTCACCTGCTCCAAGCAGCACCCTCTGCTAGCTGCTTTCACTTTGCTGCCTCCAGTCTCCACTCCCTTTCCTGGGACTGCCTTTCAGATAAACCACCTGGGTTTGAATGCTCGTCTCAAGTGGAAGCTTGGGGAAAGGGCAACCTAAAGCAGCTTTGCTCAGGCCTGGGGGAGGCAGCAGGGATGATGAGTGAAGACAGCAAAGGGGAGGGAGGGCCGAAGCTAGGCGGAGGGTCCAGGCTGCGTCCAGGCACGGTTCAAGGCGTATTCGTGCTGCTCTGGGACTTCCATATTCTATTTGGTTGATTTTTTGTGTTTTGCTTTGCTGTGCAGTGCTGGGGATGTGCCTAGGTTTATGCACTCACTAGGCAAGTGCTCTGCTGCTGAGCCCTACATGCATGTGTCTTAAGGAGGATTAGATGGAATAATCCCTGTGAAGCTTAGGAGAGAGCTTGGCACATGAGTATGCAGTCCCTCTCATCTGCATGAGAGACGCTCAAAGACCCCCCCAGCGGGAGCTGGAGCTTGAGCTTGCAGGAAGTCCCAAAGGCTGTATGTACAACCCTGCAGTGTCACACACAGCGCCAGGATACATCCATGTGTCCACGGGATGCTTCTGTGTGTTGGCGCTTCGATGAAGTAAATGAGGGGTGACTTGAGCACAGCCACTGCGATCCTGTGACAGTCTGGAGACTGAGCTGCAACTCCCAAGCAGCAGGGCACCCACCAGGGCAAGATCTCACTCACCGCACTGTTCAGAAGGGCATGCGGCTTAAAACTTACCAATTGTTCACTTCTGGAATGTTCTGTTTAATACTTTCATACCACAGTTGACCACACATATCTGAAACAGCAAAAAGTGGAGCAGCAGGTAAAGGGCAGGACTGTGCAGGCCATTTACTTTAGTTCCAAAGAGAAAGGTCCCCGGCAAGACAGCTGGAGGGAGAGCTGGACCCGGGGCTCCCTGATCCTGCTTCCATCTCACCGCGTGGGTCCAGCAGCCAGGCCTCCCGCCTTCGGTGAGACGCTTCTTCCGCCTGCAGCCTTTGCTGGAAAGAGACTCCGGGTGTGTGACAAGCTGTGGCGGCCTCCTTGATGAAACTGGGGGCAGTCCCTGGCCCCGAGCTATGTGCCCCGTCACTTCCCCTAGGGAGGAAGAACACCATGGTTCTGATTCAGGTCTGGGTTTCACACGGATAATTCCTATCGTTTATCAGCTGCCCAGGTGATGTGCAGACAAGACTGCGATCCAGGGGTGCACGGCTTTGGTCCCTAGATCCCTATCACGGAGCACCGTGGTGTCACAAAAGCCCAAGACTGACTTTCCTTATACTGCAACTAACGTCGGAGCAAGTGGCGATACACGCCCGTCTTCACACTTCCAAAGAACGAGAAGAAAAGTGCTGCTCTCAGAGCTGAGATAAGTGACAGCCTGGAAATATGTGAATGTCCTGCCCTTCATGCCGACTCTTAATTTGTATCATGTAGAGATGGGGATGGTTTAACAAGGAGCTAACATTTTAAGGAAGACACTGGTAAAACATTCTATTTTAAAAATAGATGCTCAGCTGAGGAAGAAAGCAGCCTCTCTCTGCGAGAGGGCACGAAGACTCTGAACTGTGCTGAAGGGGACTGCGGTAGTAAGTCACCGCCTACAGGCGGAGAGCAGCTCCCTCGCATGTGCAGGGAGACAAACCCTGCGCTCGGAAACTAACACCGGTCTGCCCAGTGTTGCGCGTTCAGAGCGCAGAGAACATTCACCTCAGCCGTCTGTCTCAGGGCCTCACGGAGCCCTGTGGGCCCGCCAGAGCTGCAGCATCTGTCCAGGACCCACGCATCTGGGGAAGTAAAAACCAGGAGCACAGAAAGTGCACCCCAGACAGAGGGAAGGTTTTGGCTAATAAAACTGTAGAAAAAAATGTGGCCAAGTTACTCGCTCCATATCAAAGCCATCCAGAAGGGACTCTGCCATACGGCATACTCAGTGAAGGGAGCGGTTTTGACAAGGGTATCATAAGCCTTCAGGTTAAAAAAGGCCCCAGACCCCCTCTGGGAACAAAATCCATCCCCCTGATTCACAGCCTCACAACCATGTGCATCTCTGCGGGAGGAGCTGGGGCGGGGCAGGCGCGGCGGGCAGCAGGCTTTGGAAAGGAAACATCGTCCAGCAGGGCACAACTAAGACACTTCAAAGCTTCTCAGACGCTCTCCAGTGTTATAAATTCTACATTTTGCAAACTGTATGGGGGAGAAAGAGACTTTCATCCTCTTTCCTACTTAAATCCTATTTTGTTAAGAGCTGTAATTTGATCTGGGTTTTGCTGGCACATTTGTTTAACACAAGGATTGTAACTCAGTTGGAAAGGAGAAGAAAACCAGAAAGTCATTTTGCAAATGTTTGATTCTCAAGTCTATCTCGCCTGCAGCATTAACAGAGAGAGAATGCGTTTCACTTGAGCCATGATAATTACTGTCAGACTTTTCTGCATGTCAGCTGTACAGTCCAGCACCACCATTCCCATTTCGCAGGCAAACAAACTGAGGTTAAGAAGGCTAAGAGACCCTGATGAAACTGGAAGGCACTACGTTATCTGAAATGAGCCAGGCACAGAGAGACAAAACTGCATGATCTCAATCATATGCGAAATTAAAAAAGTTGATTTTCTAAAAGTAAACAGTATGGTGGTTACCAAAGACTGTGTGGAGGGTAGGGGAGAGGGAGCCGTACGGGACAACACAGGCTGTAGCCAATGACAAAACATTGTGTTCTTAAAAAGTGCAGAGGGGGTGCTGAGAATTCTCACCACAAAATGCTAACTCCCTAAGGGAATACATGTGTAAATTAGCTACACTTACCCAACAACGTATATACATTTCAAAATACCTTGTGCATAATGAATACATGCAATTTTACCTATTTAATAAAAAAAGAGAGAGGCTGAGAGAGTGCTATCAGTTTACGCAGTTGGCTATGACATCTTCTTTTCTGGGAATATTATCAACGAAAGGTCACACAGCTCTTGATCTAATTTACCACTCATTTTTCACTGTACCGCACAAGATTACTGCAAAGGGTGGCCATGTTGTTCTTCTCTCGTTCTTATTGCAGTACTAACAAGATTCATGTGAAAACCAGACCTCGGGGACTCTTTCTGATATAAAGTCTTAATCCTTAATCATAGCAGCAACTGTTCATCTTCTGGTTCCACACCAGGCTTTGAGAAATATGTATCAGGAACAGCTAAAGTCCTAAGCCCTCCATTTGTTGATAGAGCACTCCCTATTATTAAAAAAAGAATACATATAGGAAGAAAGCAAGGTGGTAGATATTTGCTATTTGTGATTGGAATTGTGACAATAGTCCTAAGGAAAGTCACTCTTTTTCCTCTCTAATAATTTGGAAAAGGCTTATTTAGTAGCTACTATGTGCAGAGTTCCATTGTGTGCTATGTAAGAGTGTAAGATGAAGCGACTGCCCAGTGGTTTACTGGGTGATGACATTTAACCCTTTATACCAGAACAGTAGATGAAATCACCAGCAGCTATGCACGTGAAGTACAGCATTGTTTTTGATTTCCGGTAAGGATAAGCTAAAAAAGCAGCGAAGCAGCGGAGCAGCCCACTTTGTATATGCTATACTTGCCCATGTTAGCAAAGATCAGTAACGGGGGCTTTGGACTCTGACAACCCAAGTCCAAACCCTCAT
Organism: Chinchilla lanigera; assembly: GCF_000276665.1. Taxonomy (NCBI): domain Eukaryota; kingdom Metazoa; phylum Chordata; class Mammalia; order Rodentia; family Chinchillidae; genus Chinchilla; species Chinchilla lanigera. Next base: position 2,449,467 of record NW_004955517.1, on the reverse strand, counting down.
CCTAACATTTACTATCTGTGTAGACACAAGCAATTTACTGGGCTGCATTAAACCTTAGCTTCCTGACTCATGTAATGATGATAACCACGGACTCTAGTTCACAGGGTTAAATTAAATAAAATATTGCATCAATAGTGATTAGGGTAATACCCAGGAATAAGTGCTAGCTTCATTATTGGTATGAGAAAGGCCCATGACAGCTAATGACAATTGCAAAATTTCTTTACTAGATCCAATGTTCTCCACAATCTTGCATTTGAAATACAAAACCTTTGATTCGAAGCAATGATGATTAGAGACCCGGGATCTAAAACAGACAACAGAAGAGGGGGCTGCTTGCAGCAGAGAAAGGATGAGGAGCCCGGCTCCCCTGCCTGTCCCTTGCGCCATCTCATTGCCATCAGGTGCCAAGGGGCATCTGCACGGCATTTCTGGCATTTGACTTAAAAGCCATGACATGAACGTTATATTTATAATTACGTAGAAAACTGAGATGATCCGGTCATTTGAGTGCGCTGTCTATCCCTGTTCCATTCATGGGCGGACTTCCCTGGCATACTTTCACATGTTTACTACTGCAATTAGGAAACACACTGCAGGAATTTGACACTGTTTACTCAATCACTCAGCACATTTGTGTTGGGCATTATTTACATTCATGCCCTAGTAGGCTCCTGGCTTGTGCAGATAACTCAAAAAATTCTAAATTCTTATTTAAAAGCACTGTGTTTATTATCATTTTCATCACTGTAACCGCAGAATTCAGCACGTGCTTGGCATATAAATGGAACTGAGATTTTAGAGCTAATGAATGGTTGCCCTTTCACTTTAGAAGAGCAACAAAGTTTGCAAATTGCTCTTCTCTGCTGGAGAGGTGAACCCCAATGCAGGCTTTAGCTGAAATATGTAGAACATATGGCCTTATCTCTCTATCGTCAAAGTCTTTTAGGGATTCAGCCTCTCTGTTGGCTTAAAATACTTAATTACAACAGGAATAAAACCATAAGGTTACTTAGCACTTAAGAAATCTGGAATTATTGCTGAGATGTAGGGCCCATGCATGGAAATCTGAGTATCCATGAATTGCCCTCCACCAAGTATCAGAAAGAAGCAACTAATCACAAACCCGTTCTCTAAGCTGAGTAGTACTGACTATAAATACTCAAAAAGTCAATACTCACAGCCATTTTCAACAAGTGTTTATTTGCCTTAAGCTATATGCCTGGATGTTTGTATACTCCCTGATATTCAAGTGGGAAAATCTGTTAAATCTTTCTGAATGGAGCATGGGCCTTCCTTGCCTGTCCCCAAACAGGATAAACTCTTTCCTGTAGAGAAGAAATAAGACAGCCTGAAGTTCTATAAAACAAACAGAAACTGGGAAAGTTTCACAGTGGTCACTGTTGTTACACGTGAAATGCTTGCTGTGCACTTAGCACTTTGATCCGTTAATTTGCAAGGGCCTGATTTTATAGGCGAGGGCATGTGGAAAGACCACATAAGTAGTCAGCTACAGAACTGGAGGATATCAAATCTACCTGTTCATATTGTGCAGGTCGCAGGTAGGAAATAGGGCAATGAAACTGAGTGATGGAGAGGCATTAAAAAAGATGAATTTAAAAGAGATGGGAAAGATTTAAGTAAAGCAAGAAGAGAAGGTGCATGGGAAGCTTCTTGGGGATAGTGACTGAGAGGAGTGGGTATCAGCCCAGGAGAGGTGGGATGAAGGAGGGAAGGAAGGACAGAGCGAGACAGCAAGGGAAGGAAGGGAAGGAAAGGAAGGAAGGAAGGAAGGAAGGAAGAAAGAAAGAAAGAAAGAAAGAAAGAAAGAAAGAAAGAAAGAAAGAAAGAAGAAAGAAAGAAGAAAAAAAGAAAGAAAGAAAGAAAGAAAGAAAGAAAGAAAGAAAGAAAGAAAGAAAGAAAGAAAAGAAAAGAAAGAAGGAAGGGGAAAAAAGAGAAACGAAGGGAAGGGAAAAGGAAGGAAAGGAAAGAAGAGGAGAGGAGAGGAGAGGAAAGGAAAGAAAGGAAAGGAAAGGAAAGGAAAGGAAAGGAAAGGAAAGGAAAGGAAAGGAAAGGAAAGGAAAGGAAAGGAAAGGAAAGGATAAGGGAAAAGGAGGGAAGGAAGAGAGGGAGGGAAAGAAGCAAGGAGGGAGCGAGGGAAAGAGGGAGGAGGGGAGGGAAGGGCTGTGTGAGAAGGCTACTCCACAGCAGCTAGTGCTCGCAGAGGAGCACAGCCAACTTCGGGGCCCATCAGGAAGGACCAAGGGAATAAACGTCTGGACCGCAGTTCCCCTCAGCCTCTGTGCTCCTGGCCATACCTCCCCAGGTTGCTCAGAGAAGGATCTTCGGTGAGATCCCAGTAGGCCAGGCTTCTGGGAAGCAGAGGGTCTGGGAAAGTGGCTCTGGACAGACAAGCGGGAGTGGTCTAGTAGTGTGTCTGCCTAAAGGGGCGTGCATTTAATCACGCAGGTCCTGCCCCCAAAGTGCTGTCCATCCCTCTTTCAGCCTCTGGTCACTGCTTGGCGGCTGACTTCCTGGCTCTGTGGTGTGGGCTGAAGGCAGAGAATAAGAAGTTCCCCTGCCCCTGAGGAGCCTGGACTTGCGGCATCTTGAACATTGTTGACCTGCTATTGTAGGTGCCATGTTGTCCTTTCACCTTTCAGGCGTGACTACATTTCTACCCAAACACCCCCAGCACCCTAACTTTACTAAATCTTTTCCCTTATAATCTCCTAATGTTTCTCTTGTTTTCACAATTATTTCTTCTACATTCAGCTTCAGTGTGGCATCCTGTTCACCAGTCTGGAACTACTCCACTGAGGAAAGCTAATGATCTCATAAGTGTTCAACTGATATGGATATTATTTTATTATATTAGGTATTTCAAAATAAAAGAGACAAAGGTGGAGAAAAGCACCCTTTCTTCTACAAAAAAAAATAGTTAAGGAGCCTAGAAAGGTCTACCTTGACTGTTTATACCTGCTCATATCCAAACAAATTACCTTTTACCCAAGCTAGAAGTGGTGCTCAGAGTAAGGAAGGCACCATTCAAGATTTCAAGGTTGTTTCACCAGTGGATTCAATTTAAGGGCTCTTATTGCTATAGCTTGAAAGAGCTGAAACTGTTCTTGGAGCAAAATGCAGTCTAAGCTTTGGTACTTCCATTCCCATGCTGCAAAGGGAGAGATCCTCATGCTTCTGGAATTTTCCACTCAGCACGTGCTCAATGCTTGTAAGCTTGGCCTCCTACTGTCCACCGCAAGCAAACAGGCCTGAAAGGACCCCTTTGGAGAAGCCAGATGTTCAGAAATAGAGCTGTAAGGGTGAGGAACTGTTGCATTTACCAGAAAGGATGTCCACCCGAGGGGAGGTAAGCTTTCCCACTCAGCAGAAAACAAAAAAGTTCCTTTGAAGCTGACTGAACGCTGTGCTCATTTGGAACATCAGAATCACGGATCTGGCCATATTGGAAATTAGCATTGCTAATGAGGTTTTCAGAGACTCACAGATCATTTTAATCTGCTTAACCTTCTCTATAAATGCTCGACTTAAGAAACTTTGGACTTCTATTTTTAATAGTCTAATAATGGGCTGATGTTATTTTTAAGGAAGTAGCAACAATAACATCATTTTTCAAACAAGAACCATCAAATACTGGCATATTGCCTTATTTTTGTCAGATCAAACTTTGTGTTGTAGGGTGGTAGCCAAGTGTCTGAACTGACTGATAAAATGGAAGGTGAAGACAGTCTGAGTGGCTGCCTGACAAGAGTATTTGTTCTCTGATGACAAATGTGTGGGCGAATATCCAAATATCAGTCACTGTGTGGGCCCAGGGGAGCTGGGCCCTTAAGAAGCACAGGTCAGTATGGTTTGCGCAAAGAGCTCTCCATCATCTCTGACATGGCCTCCTCTCTAACGACGCTTCCAGAATGTTCCGAGTGAAAAGGAAAGACAGTGTATCCACTCGTACAAATGGATCACCTGTCCTTCATATGCCCCTGTTTCAAGGCTGAGTTCCTTTAATAAACTTAGGCTTCTTTTCTGCCGTCTGGAGCCTCACGTGCTCTCATGTTGGCTCACTGATTGATCGTTCGTTTATCCACCAGATATCTACTGAACACCTACTATGTGCCGAGGGCACTGAGAGGATCTTAAATGGATCCTGCCTTGGTAGAAGTCGCCACTGAGAGAAAGGAGATAATCGGTGAGCAAATGTGTAAGCAAGAGCTTATCAGGCAGCACAAAATGCAAAAATAATAATAACAATAATATCAATAAGTATGAAAAGAAACTGTGACACACTCAACCAGGAATACAAGATGGTGTAAAAGGGAGAGCCAGCCAGGGCAGGGAGAGGCTTTTTTGAGGTTAGGTGGGCAGGGAGAAGGACCCTGTGATGAGCAGGTAGCAGAGCTAGAGCATAAATGGCAGAGACACAGGACAAGGTCTAAGGAGAGGGTCTCCCAGGCAGGAGGCACAGGGAGAACCGAGTCAGAGCGGACCACATGGCTGACGGGCCGCGCAGGGGAGGGCTGGAACTGAACACAGCTGATGGAGCCGGATCACAAAGGCTTTGAAGGCACAGTAAAGAGTTCGGGTTCTCCTTTAAGCCGGCAGGGCAGCAGCTGAAGTATCTCTCTCAGGTGAGTGGCATGCTCTCACTCGTGCCTTAGGGCTCAGTGAGGGCTCTATCTGGAGAGGGACTGATAGCAGTAAGAGTGCAGGGGGTTCGTCCTGGGAAGACAGTGGCTGGGGTGACAGGCGAGACTTAGAGGATACAAATGTTTTGTCTGAAACAAAGTACAAGGCAGGAAACACAAACGTGACCAGAAGGTTGGACGGTACCTATTGGCATTAAAGCCTCCTCTACTCCAGGGGAACCGCGTCTCCTCTGGGGACCTTTGAGGAAATGCTTCGATTCAAACCTGAGAAAAACTGACACACAAAGAAATTCAGGGGCATGCCGAGGGCCACAGCGCAGATCCCTAGCGAACCCATGACTGGACTCATTCCTCCTTTCTCCGCAGGGCCTAAGTAAAGGGCCCACACCCATGTGAAACCCACAAGGCTGGGCACGGACCTTGCTGGGCTGGACAAGCTTGTGTCTACACAGGGGCGTGTCCGTGGTGTGAATTTACACAGTGCGAACAGCTGAGGAGTTATCACAGGCCCGTGTGTCCATACGCGGACTCACCGTACCCCGCAGACTGAGGAAATAAATGTCTAAGCACCTTCTCGGGGCAGCCAGGACAGCGCGGGTGGCAGCCGGATGACAGCACCCACGAGGGTCATGTCTCAGCTTTACTAATCGCCGCGCACGGACTTCCAGGAAGCCCCTCACTCCTGGGTCACGGCGTCCTCATCTCAGCTGGAACGGAAATGTAACTTTGTAGTTCAGGGAGGCCCAAGTCCGATGAAATATCAAAAATCGCTGTGACTGTCCCTGGAACGTGGTACATACTATTATGCAGGAGACAGTTTGCTTTCCTTGGCTGAAGTGGGCTCCTCATACTCGAGGGTAATGAGAATGACCTAGGGCCACCCTGAAGAGCTGCACAGCACGGCCCTGCCATACAGGTACAGCGCTGGCAGGAACCAGCCCCTCACCTCTGCACGAACTCTGCGCCTTCCCGCCACTGGCGGAAGCTGTGGCCCTCGGGGCCGTCACTGGACACTCCCGCGCTTGTTCCGCAGGTCCTGAGCGCTGAATGAGGTGCCTGGCGGTCTGCAGCCTTCCTGCTGTCTCTGCGTTGCTCGCTGGCTTCCCTCACTCCCCAGTCTGTTCTCTCTTGATGCGCAGTGACTTTCAGTGAGCTACACAGGTGGCTCGTGGTAGCGCCAATGTGGCTGCTGTAAACAGGGGTCACAGAGTAGGGAGAGCGGAGAATTTAAATACCCTGAAGGTTCACGCGTGAGGAACGAGGGGAGAAAGGAAGCCTAGTTTGCGTGTGAGTTCTGCCTTAGCTGTATTTTATTTCTTTTCCATACCTTCTCATCAACAGCACTATGCAGCGCGACTATGTCCATTTTACAGATGGCAAACTAAGGCTGAGACATTAAAGGGCTTCCTAGGTCATGTGACTAGCAAATGGAGGACCAGGACTAGATCCAGATTGCCTGACTCACCACCACTTTTTGTTTTTCTTTTTCGTTTTGGTTTGTTTGGTACCCTGCCTCTCCTCCCTCTCTGGATTACTGTGTGCACAGGAGAAGGGGCAGAGAGAGAGAGAATGGTGATGGTGGCTGTGTGGTAATGATAGTGGGGTGTGTGTGTGTGTGTGTGTGTACATGTGTGTGTGTGAGAGAGAGAGGGACAGGAAGAGAGAGAGGCCCAAAGACTCAAGACAGATTCCGGACTAGTAAGCGGCTACCCTAATACGCGAGTCTCAGCTGGGCCGTCACCTGCTGCACAGAAGGCACGGCAGACGCACCTGGGCCAGCACCTGTACGAGTGGGAGAGGACCCCGCCTCCCCTCCCCTCCCGGCCGCCTCCCCTCCCTGTGCCGTAGGGTGCTCCCTAGGGGATGCCATCCTCGGGATGCCAGCGTGAGGGGCATGCACCCTCCAGGAATTTGGTGCCAGCATCCCCAAAACACATCCCCTCAGGGTGCCGTGATTTCAGTGCCTGGGAGAGAACAAGCTCGACTCCTTTTTACAGAGGGAACAAAAAGATCCAACTCATTTAAACCTCTGAAACCTTTCTAATTTTGAGATTTTGCAGAAGGCTTTAAGTAGCACTTGTGTGATAAATGAGCACCCAAGTTATAATTTGTGCCTTCCACCATCTCTGGAGCCTGGAAATCCTGATTTCCAGTACCACCACCTTAATGATTATTTATGGACGGCGTAAGAATTCCCCAAATGGGGATCATGTTCATACCCATTCATTTCCATAAAAACAAGGGCAGTATTTTTTTGTAATAAACATGCCAACATTTACCTAATCTATGCAAATCTATTCATAAGGATTTTATAAAACCACTGCTTCCCCCTGGAACCTCAGCACACAAAATCCTGGCTCCTTTTCTCTCTCAGTTTGCCTTTAGGTGCTGTGGGTGAGGGAGGAAGGGGCTCTCCCAGGCAGCCCGCTGGAGCAAAGTGTTTCTGCACTTCCCGGAGCTCAGAGTGGCGCGCGCCACGGTGGGAGCGACCTCCCCACAAAGCAGGCAGCAGCTTACCCGCGGGAAGTATCAGCTTCCTGTGCTCGGCTGTGGGCTGTCACTGTCTACTAATACGACTGGTTTGCCATCTCTCCGCAAATAAGGCAGAAGCTGCTACCTGATTGGTATAACATCTCACTTTCCCTTCGCGTTGATTTCCTTGCTCTCCTCCTGTCTTCATAAAAAGAGGGACAAGTGGCTGGGGCTGTGGACAGAGAAGCTTCGTTTTTAGTATGAGACAATCTCTACTATCTTTCAGGAGAGGGAAGTTGGATTATCAATTCTTTTGTAAATGTGTATGGTGATATTTGCTCCGGTAAGTTTATATCTCTTGATTTATAGTCAGCTCTCTGTGTGTGTGTATGTGTGTGTGTGTGCGCACGCGTGCACAGGTACATTTGGGTTGTACACTTTTCTTTCCAAATATGATTTTTGATATCCTTAGTGATGTGTCTTTTTTTAAACTTTGCTTCCTTTATTCATATGTTTAAACTGAAGAGGCTGCGTTATGTGACAGTATGATGCTTACATTAGCTGTTGAAGGATGTGCTGGGTTTGCCTTAATGTAATGAGGAAACTGTTAAGCAAACTTCTATTTGGTTTTATAAAAATGAAATGTCATTCTACCTCAGCCCTCCTTGGGAGGATTTAATGTCCTAAGTACATTGATTTGCTACAAAATGCTGACCATCTTAAGGTTCTTCACCAGTGGCACAATAAGAACGTCTTAAACTCCATAAATAGCTACCAAATACTACTGTATGATGTGTTGAAAGATATGTACTAATTTCCTAAGGGCTTGCCCAAGGTAAAAGGACTGAGTTTGCCCTGATCTGGGGACACACACCTTTACAAGAGCTGGATTTTTATACAAAAAGTATTCAGATGCTTAAAGCCCATCTATTGCATTCTCTGAAAAGCTGCATTCCAAGTGGCTGATGCTTCTCCTTGGCCTTTCTTTGCATTATATATTTGTGCTACCATCTGTTAAATGCCCAGCCCCAGCTCTGGTATTTCTGTAGCTGAAGCTTATCAGGAGAAAAGTTGCTGTTATTAAATTCAAACTGGTGCAAGATGAGTCTGGCCACCTCTGTTTGGTAATGCTTGCTAAGTGTATTACCTGGTGATCCTCTGCGTTTCATTCTGAGACTACAAGATGGTCTGAATTCTTTGTCGTTAATTCAAAAGTCGGGAAGAAAGTCTATTAATATAATTATCCTAGACAGAGATGATAAGATGATTAACTAATTACGCTAATGGAAACAAACTGATGCTTTAAGCTTCTCTTTTTGTTACACAGTCAACAAATCTGTATGGCCTTTTTAATGGGGAAATGAACGAGAGGATATAACAAAAGTTAAAGGCACCAGGAAGGGGGCTCACAGTTTCTCAGAGATTTCAAAAGCAAAGTTGGGAATCGCACACACGCCTGGAGCTCTTAGGTATAAATTTTTTTTCAGAGCAGCAGCTTTCAGATACTGAAACAGTCTCAGGCAGCTCTTGGGAATAGTTCCGTATGTCTGGGAATGTACTGACCCATGTATCTGCCACCCTTGGGGCCTTCTGCAACCCACATGCCCTTTGCATGCTGGCATGAAGCTACTCATTCTGACAAGTGGACTGAAGTTTGATTAATCTAGCTCAGCCTCAATAGGAGGTAGATCCTACCTGAAGTTTTATATTGCTTTGTTATCGTTCCTGTAAGTCCGTTCATAATAGCAGCCTTGGACATCATGAACCCCTGCTGGAACCCCGTAATCCTTCGCAGAGAGTTGAGAAAACAAACACAACTTTCACTCAAGAGCTGCTGCCAGTTAGGGTCACATGAACTCACCCGTGTTGAGCTGCCCTGTCCCCTCCCCCCACACACATGCAATTTCCCAACCTCTCTTACTGACTTCAGCCACCGTCCTCCTTCCAAGGCCGGTTGCAGCAGGTTGTATGTGAAGCCGTTAGCTACAAGTGGAGCTATCATCTCAAGCTATTCCATACTGTAAATTAATGAAGCTTCAGAGGAGCAGCATTGGCAAGCAGACTGCCAGTTCATTGAAGAGCTTAGGCTCCCACAGGCTGGGCCCCACGGACTTGGGGAGGGCAGCCACACACCCGTGTCTTAAACAGCTCTGGGCCCTTGGCTTGTGTGAGGGCAAATGTGCACTGTCTTTCAAAGTCTCACTTCCGGAAAAGTCCAGAATGCCATGCCCAGAAAAGATGATGTAACCTATTCAGAGGAATTAAATCTGTGCACGTTGGGGAAAATAATAAGAGATGTTTTGAAAAAGTTCACAATGACATCATCTATTCTTTTTAGCAAAATGAAGAATGCAGTAGTTGTTTCCACTTTAAAAGTTCCCACTACATACCTGGCACTGTGCCAGGCATCTTACACGCTTGTCTCCTTAACCAGACAGTCACACTCTGAGGGAGGTAACATCAGTCCCCCATTTTACAGATCAGAGAATGGAGGCAGGGCAAGTGTGGAGCTTGGTCAAGGCCCCGCAGTATTGTGAACAGGACACGGAACCACGGCAGGTCCACTCTGGTTCGGGTTCTTCCTCTCTCCCTTTGCGGGGCAGGGTTGCTTTGTCTGTGAACCCACAACGAATTCCTAGGTAGGAAGGATCTGCAGGAAGTTACAACCATACTCTGTATTTCTATTAGCATCTCCCCCTTCTGATTCCACATCCTCCTTCTCACACTGTGCCTTTGTAACTGCGAGCTAATTACATGTTTAAAACTGAAGAACGTGCGTTTTATTTCTCCTCAATTTGTGCAGCTCCCAAGACGTGGATGTGATGAAAGTGAGCCTGCCTAAGAAGAGATAATATGCAGAGGTGACTGGAGGAAGGTAGTTTTTTAAATTGGCTGAAATAAACCTTTATCCTTCAGTCTTTTAAATTTAAAGTCAAAATAAAGATGCCAAAGTAGCTCAGAGATAGCAATATCTTAATGCAACTAGTTCATCACAGATACAGAACAGAAGAGGAAATTCCAATTGAATTGATGTATTTGCAGAGAACTCAATAGAATTTTCCCCTGCCTTTTACTCACACCCTCTCCCCAAGATCTTCATGCTGCGCCGTGGCAGGCTGGAAAGGGCTGAGGTGGCACTTGCCAGAGAATATTGCAAAGCACCTGGACCACCTGAGTAATTAAAAAAATGAGCACAGCTGTCGGTGAGGGAGCTCACAAGCACGGCAAAACAGAAATTGGGAGTCCTCAGATGCATTCCTCTGCACCTGAGCACTGAGCTCGCTTTCAAAATCCATTTGTGCCAATAAAACCCAGATGAATCTCACAGAGGAGAAATGTAAATAACACAGAAGAAATACGCTTGAAATTTCTCCTCCAGCCAGCTTTTAGTCTGGGTGGAGAGTGCACCAGGCTGGAAAAGGTTGTATTTCCTTCTCTCCCACGAATGGGAAACTATGAGAGAGAATTACGAGCGGCGAAAATGTTGCTGGACAGTGGAACCTAGCTCAGGACAACCCTGTTATATTTTACCAAAACTGGAAGAATCTTAAAACACTACTCACCCCAAAATGGGAGCACCATCAAGTTCTGAAGTGGGTGTCACAATATGGACTTCTTGATATGATCTGCTATATCTAATAAGCGATAGCTTTTGAGGTACTGCCTGTGTAGACACCTAGTTGATCAAAAAAAGTTCAGAATACAGCACACAATAAAGTGTGTTTCGAAGTCATAGTCATTTTTGTCAGAAACAAGCTTGATAACTCATTGATTCTACATTATCTCTTTCTTGTTCCTGAAAAAAAATATAATTGGGTGGTTTAATCAGAAAGGGTGGTATTAGAGCCATTCCTGACAAGGAAATTTAAATCTGTTTGCTTTTTCCAAGAATATTTATGGAGGTTCTTAATACACTGAAGGCTGTCAAATGAGAACATCTACTTTAATGAAATATGTTGTGCTCAACCACCGGACTCATCAAATATGTACAGACCTTTAAGACTAATCTTAGAAACAGTTTTATAAGGTGTATGATGTTTCAGCCTCTAGCCAGCAGGTTTTACCTTCTGCAAAGAGTTAACCAAATCCTAAACCCATCACAGTAGAGAGTATATCCCATCTGACCTATGTGTTCCTCTGCCATTTCTTTGGCTATGGGTGTGTGCACTTAAGTATACTGACCAAGAGTGCTTTAAAATAATCTGTTAGGTATGGAGAAAGTGGCTGATGTTAATCTACAGTGCGTGCTGGGCTGGTCTTGAACTTTTCACCAAACGTGCATGCTAGGCTGACGTGCAAATAGCGCTGGTGGTGCTGCTGCACCCTTGGAGGAGAAACTAAAACCCGTGAGTGTTCTGATCTTGAAATCAGTGCGAGAAGTGCTGTATTTAATCCTCTAGCAGAGGCTGTTGGTCAGCGGTGAGTCTTCAATGTTTACAGAGGAGGGCTGAGTGGAAAACAGGAGCACCTCAGGCTCTCCGCTGTGCAGACAGTGGGTCTGCATAACTGATATATTTTACAGTGATCATTCTTAAACGTAGATTCTAGCCAAGAATACTTACACTAAAAGCACTCAGGGGCAGCTCCAAACACATCCCTCTACGTTTCCAGAAAGCTGATTCCCAGCACAGGACAACCAGGTCACTAGGAGGCCTGGGGTGGCCAGCGTGGTGGGGACCAGGTCACTGCGCTCCGTGGGCGGAGCTGTGTCGGGCAAGAGGGGTTTCCCCTGCGAGGCCCCGGCGACGCCTATGGCCCTGCTTATGTAATACGAAATTCCTCCCGAGTTACCACACATTGTCACAGTGTAGACTTTCTAGCAAAAACATGACAAATATTTTAGGTTTAGTTTTATCTCTGGTAAAATGTGTCTCTGAGAACATGTATGGCTAATCTGAATTGTTACTGCAAAGACTTTAAGTCACCGTTTTGACGTCCACTTCTCGGTGATGAACCCGCATGTCCTTACTGGCTTTGGATCTCCATAAGGGAGTGAGTGGATAGGATTGTTCAAGACCTCTGCCGTTCAAGCCATCTTCCCACCGAACTGGTAGTAAAGGCGGTACAGTACTAAATGGGAAGGAGACTTGAGGGAAGGGTTGGGATGCTGACTTCCGTAGGTTATCCTTTCCCTGAACAAAAACTTAGGGATCCCTGCCACGTGCCAGGCACCGTGAGAGGCAGTGAGATTCGGGATGGACACAGAATCTAACATCCGCACTCCCAGAACTGAGGGTCTTCCGTTTCCACTTTCTCACCTAAATCTGTTTCCACCTCAGCACCCAGAATGTGTCTTCTTAAAGGCACAGTTGAACATTTTTAGGAAGTATGTGCTTTTGGTCTTATCTGTTCACGCTCAGTGAAGGAACGGAGTGACTCGCTGATTTACTGGTGCGATCCCTGTCTGCTGGAACGGAGAGGTCTGAAGCGGGAGCCGGGAGAGGCGTGCAGTGCTTGTGTCTTGTGAGCAGGATTTTCCACTCAGCCATTCTCAGATGTCACGGGCTCGCCTCACTGCTGCCCAGTGCTGGGGGAGGACAGAAAGGGGAGCCGCTTTGCAAGGGTAGAAAAGGAGGATGCAGGAGCAAACTGAGAAGCTGCCGAGGGGAACTAAGACTCTCCCCCGGCAATGCAGGCAGATCAAAGCTGCACTGTCCAGCTTTCCACGGGGAGTCACCCCTGCATCCACCAGTCAGCAGCTCTCTCTGCATCCGAGGCCCTCTTTACGCCATCTACAGCGCAGGACGCCAGGGCACAGGAAGTTCTGAGCCTCACAGAACTTCTAACAGACGTCAGTTTCTCAGTCCCAACACTGTTAATACCTTTGCCCACATCATCCGCAGCGGTAGGAGGGTCAGCCGCGATCTCGGCCTCCACCCACGCGATGTCAGTAGCAACTCCCACCCCAAGTTGGGACGAGAACCAAAATTACTTCCACACATTGCCAAATCACCTCTAGCTGAGAAGAGAATTATTGTACGAAACTTGGTAATTACCATCAGCCTAGAGTGTATCTTCTCACTGCATTTCTACTTTTCAGTTTTCAGATCCTGTGCTCCATGTTTTACCTCAGAAGTTTTAAGATGTTTCCCCCAAATGTTGTTACAGCTTGCCTAACAGAGACAAGGCATCTCTAGGTTATCGCTATTAGTATCCCCTACCTTGAATAATACTGCCACAACAGTATTTTAGTTCCTGAAATCAAAATAATATCTAAAAAGTATCATCCTTTTCACTTTATTTTTTATTTCTACTTTATGAAAAAATAAAACATATTTTCATATCCACATAATA
>NW_004955517.1:2388919-2435698 GCF_000276665.1 Chinchilla lanigera | reverse complement strand
AAATGATGTGATACTTGAGCTTGTGTGTCTGACTTATTTCACTTAACATTATGTTCTCAAATTTCAATTCATTTACCCCAAAATGCCTCAGGTTTATCTTTCTTTATGACAGCATAGTACTCCATTATACATAAATAGCACATTTTCCATTCATCTATTGATGGACATATATACTGTTTGCAAGGCTGGGAAATTATAAATTGTGCTGCTAAAAACATGGGTGTGTGCATATTCCTGTAATAGGATGATTTTTAACTCTTTTGGGAAGATATCTAGGAGGCATATAGCTGGGTCAAAAGGAATCTCTACTTTTAATTTTTTGAGGAATCATTGCATTGATTTACACAGTGGCCACACGAGTTTATATTTCTGCCAACAGAGTAGTAGGGTTCCTTTTCCCCAATACCCTCACCAGCATCAGTTATTTTTAAATTTTTTTTTTAAGGATAGCCATTCTTTCTGGGGTAAAGTGGAATCTCAATATAGTTTTCATTTATGTCTTTCCAACCGCAGCTATGGTGAGCACTACCTGTGTACCCATTGGTGCGTCTGAGCAGGGTCTGCTCTCTTTGGTTGCCCATGCTTTGATTGGGTCTTGAGGGGGGGTAATTTTGTTGTTGTTGTTGTTCTTTATATATTCTTGAGCCTAGTCCTCTGTCCATGGAATACCTGGCAAATTTTTTCTCATGCTCTAGATTATCTCTTCACTCTCATGGCTTTTTAATTTGATATAATCCCCTTTGTTGATACTGAGTAAAAAGTATCACCCTTAACAACTGAGTAAGAGACACATATTGAGAAAGGTTATGTGTCAGATTTTTACAGCTAATGATGGATGAAGTCTGGATTCACTCATGTATTCTATAATTCCAGTGTTTTTATGTTTTTATAAAGTTATAATATATATTAAGGAAAAGGTAAATATCCTGGAGGCTGCTGGGGCAGCAGAGGCCACAGGTTACGGCTGCACATGGGCTGTGGCTGGATATGGGCTGTGGCTGGACATGATCTGTGGTGCACACTGGCTGCAGCTGGACACTGGACATCCACCAGCCTGTATCCCTTACACATATACTGTTGGCAAGGTCTGGATATTGTACTCAGCACTTACCAGCTACAGGGCCTGGGATGGCTCACTCACACTGGCGTGTCCCCAACAGTCCGGGAATACGGTGTCAGAGTGAAAAAGGCAGAACCAGTGCTCCTTCTGGATCTTGGGGGGGGGGGAGGCCCGGCCAGCACGCTGCAGGCAGGGAGTGGCAGGCCGCGGTGTTTGTCACCTGCTCCTGCTCTTGGATCAGTGCAGCGCATGCTTTCCTAGGAACGGGCTTACAGTGGACCTGGGCCCGGATCCTTGGTTTTCTGATGAGCTGTTAACTACTGAGAACCCATGGCACATTTTTCAAGATAAAAGCTTCCACGTGTATGACTCTGGCAGAATTCCCAGGCAGAGAACAGTCTCCTGCCTGCATTGCCTCAGTGTGCTGAACTTGGAAGGAGAGGAAAGAAATACAAATCTTGGCTGTGACTTCAAAGGTTGCGTAGCTTTGATGATATGTTTAGCTCCCCTGGACCTCAGTCTCTTCATCTGTAAAATGGAAGTAGAGTCCCTTGGTCAAAGCTGCAGCGCAGACTGCTGTCATGAATGATACGGGAAACCCTCTGGAGTCTGCATAGTCCTAGGCAACAGCATCGCCATTTCCTTCTCTGTAGACCAAATCCATTTTGCTATCAGTTTTCACGTCGTGTTCTCAGCGAGGGGAAGAGGTTATAGGAAATGGTTTCCCGGTCTACCAGGAAAGGGGCTGTCATTATGGGATGGATCTAAAGTAGTCTGGGAACGCTTTGATGGGTCACTCTATCTCTGGGGGACATTTGTGCCATATTATAAATTGCAGAGACAGAATATCATTACTGAAGAACAACCGTAATGAAGCCAAATGCGATGTGGGTAATGATCGTCATTCCCAGGATGAGGATCAGCTCATCAAGAGGAACGTTCCTGAGTGTTCCTTGCTCTCTCTTGGACCTTTTCATTCCCTCCCCCGTGTGTTGTGTCATCAGCAGAGGAGGAGGAGACTGGCCAGGCCTCAGACCTCGGTCCCTGGCATGCTAACACTGTGTGACTTTAACCCTCTCCTCTCCCCACACCACCCCCAGAGCCCCGCGGGGGAACTGAGCACCCAGGATCCTCTTCTCCAGAGGACAGCTGCCTATACCGAGTTCCTCATTAGCCCCTGCTGCAGGAAATTCAAAGGTTTCGCATTCCTCATGTTTTATTTACCAAAGTATCTCCTGACACATTTGATCAGAAAATTCAGTTAGCTCAGACGTTTTTCCCAAGACCATTACCTGCTGGCAGCCCTCTGCCCAGCTCACCTCTTCACGCTGATGGGGATTTATAGACTCATCTCCTCACAGGCTCCCCAGACCAGGTTCCTGGTGGAATTTTCCCTCCCCTTCCCACTGCCTCGCACTCAGAGACCGAGCTTCTCGTACTTTCTCCGTGAAGGTCTCTTCAGGGAGGCAAGAAGGTTTTGTTGTTCATTCACACATTTGTGTCATTCTTTCACTTATGCAGCCTACCATATTTCTCAAGAAGTAACTATGCTAGGCACTACGTTAAAGCTTGGGACATGTGGTAATGAAAACTGCCACAGTCTCAAGTCTCAAAAGATTTGCAGGTTAATGGGGGGAAAGTCGCTTTTAAAATCCCTCAAAAATTGATTTAATTATCATTGTAGTAAGTGCTAAAAATAAAAGCTAAGCCATCTTGGGTACTAATTATATGACAATCATGACTCCAAGTGTTTTATGCATATTAATTTATTTAATCTTTGTAACAACTCTTTGAGGGAGATAAAGAGGAAAGGATTAGAGCCCATAAAATCTGAAGGGCATGAACTTTAGTAAATCCAGGAATACTGGAATGACGATGACTCAGAGGACAAAATGTTAAAGAGTTCCCATAGTTACCGTGTGTGCACTACCTCCAGAGTTTGCACCTTCTCAGCGGCACCATGAGGAGTCACTAGTATTACTTTACATATAAGGAAAACGAGACCCAAGAATTCTGAGCCATTTGTCCACAGTTACACATTTCATAGGTGGTGACTCGGAGCTTTACCTTAGTTGTGTTCGACCTCAAATCTGGGCTCTTTCCCACTGTATTAAGCTGTGAAAAGTTGGTATGAAACATTCTTCATTCAGTTTGTGCCTTAGCAGAAACCCCAAAGAGGGTCATTTTCATGTACATCTGAACAAGGATCTTAGTGATGGTTCCTAGAGGTAGGCAGAACGTTGTGGGGACAAGGGATTGGACGTAGCGTGTAAGCACCTTTACTGGTAAGAGCCAGCAGCTTCCTGTTCCCAGCACTGCCTGAGGACCCAGTAGAGACACAGACTCTGTTCCACCGCAGCCCTGCTGAGAATCAGACTCTGCAGTCTATCTCTGGGCCATTTCACAGGCGGCGAAATTTGAGAAGCTCAACTCTGGAACAGGTAGAGATTGGGTTCCAGCCCTGTTTGTAATATGAGCTGGCCACTGTTAGACCCACCCAGAAACCTTTGTTCTGTGTCTTCACTGGGGGGGACCTTAGCCCTCCTCACAGATGGGATCAAGAGCCCCCCTCCAGGGGAGCCTAGAACTATTAGGAAGGGTTCCATAGAAGCTCAGAGTCTCTCATTTACCTCTGGTATCATTTTCTCAGAGTGATCCATGGACCCCCTATATCAGAATTCCCTGGAGAGTTGATTAAAAGGATGCTTAGATTAAAAGCAGGCTTCTTAGATGGTAATTAATGCCAAAATGTGGTATAACAAAGCTTCAATTGCCAGAAAAAAATGACTGTGAACAAGAATTGAACATCCCTCCTCATGTATTTATCCAAAACAAGAATTTAATAGAGACAATGTCAACCTAAATAACAACCGGGAAGAAATTCTTCAAAGAATAATGATATTAGGGCAATCATTAGGGTATTGTAATGGAAATATGCATGCTATTAGCAACCCATGAACACATTTGAAGGCAGGGGAAAGTTATTAGGTGTAAAAAGAGGAAGAATATATATGATATTTTGAAACAATAATCCTTGCTACAAAGATTAACAGCAATGGTGGCACCAATCTGAGGTTGAGCAGAGCTGGGCAGGTGTCCTCGCTGGGGTACTTTCATATGAGGTTCCAGCAGAGTCTTTCTGGAATAGTTCTTGTTTTCAGGACCACATCCACAAGATTCCATCCTTCATAGACTCCTGGCTTTATTGACTTTGTTGTTGTTGTTGTTAGAACTTGACAAAAGTGATGCCTTTTTGTCCTGACAATTTTCATAACATTATCAGACAAATGTTAAATCATACTCAATTTTTACATCAAATTAATTTCTTTTTGGGACAAACTGTCATGGTAGAATGTGGACTTTGGGCTCAGCCAAACTTGGGGATCAAATTCGTGCTCCCAATCCCCAAAAGCCCTGTGAATTTTGTGTGACTTCTACTTTCTCATCTGCCAAGTGAGGAAAGAATTCTCCCCATTGAGGGGAGGGAGGAGCTGTCGTGAGGTTCTCATTGTGTAAACAGAGCACACAGTACTCTAAATAAATCATAAACCTATTATTACTGGTTACAGAATGGAATTTCACAGTTGTGGCTCTCAAATTATCTATACTGCCATGACAATCATGAAAGTACGTGACAATCATGGAAGCTGCTATAAGTAGAACCCTACTTTGAATACTTTGGAAGTGACATTTAATTTAGCGTACAGATCTTTGGTTATATTCATTCAAGTGCCAGGAATCTTCTCAAGCACTAGGAGTTCAGTACTGACGCATGTTACTTAGTGGTGCTGGAGGGGACAATAGACAAATAAATGGAAAATGTTGGATAGTGGGAAGAGCTACGGAGAAATACAAATCAATAGAGGGGATAAGCCCCTCTGTTAAATCTGTATTTAATAAATTGATTTAAATAGTAAAATTTTCAGGATAGCACTACAGGAAAAACATGGAAGTATAAATAGGCACCTATTTTCATCTTTGTGAGTTTTGGGAGTTTTCTTTCTAGGTTTTGTTAACAGTAAAGAGTTGCCCTACTGGAAGAGTTTGAATCGATTCAAAGCTTCCTGACCAACTGATGCTGTCTCCTCCGTCTTCTCACAGACTCTCCACTCATGGCACCTAAGGCCTGGCACAGTCACGCATTATTTCATGTGACGCTAACGAGAACCCACTGAACCAACAGACTAATGGGAAGTGGAGCTTTCCATTGAGTGAGTGAAACTCTGGCTCAGAAAGGCCAGTCCTGATTGACCAGAGTTTTTCACCAAGAAGCCCGGATACAGAGACTCAGATTCAGGTCTTCTCTCTCCAAATCAGCTTGGACTCTAGACCTCAACAAACCTCCCATAAAAGAGAAGTGAGGGCTCCAGATTAAGGGCCTCTGCGTGACGTTACCGTTCTGCACTCTGGGAGCTTGTTGAGATCATTTTATGATTAATCTGTTGTCTAACATTGGTAGTGATGAGGATGAAAACAGAATAATGCTATAAAGACAAATGATATGTGTGAGGCGTGGAGTGTCAGTTCCAAGACAATTTTATAAATATTTTAGAAAACCTTGTTAGGCTATTAGGCTATTATAGGAGAGTCTCAATGCAACTTTGAGTTTTAGAATAGCCTTTTAAAGCATTTACTCCAGATAAGCTCTCTTTTAATACTTTCCAATTTAAATTTAGGAGCAATTTTATTTTCACTGGGTCAGGATTAAAATAATGCCCCAGCAAATTCCACCAGCTAAGTGTTCAGTACGTAACTTGAAAGTGGAATAAGCTCTTCGTTGTCTCTCTCGTCTACCAGCAGCTCTTTGCGATAACAGACAGATGAGTGTTGATATGCCAGCAGAGATAGAGTGGCTTATCTAATTATGATGTTGCCTTTTACAGCTCAATCAGACACAGCTAGGCTCCAGTGAAGCCACTTGCATACTGGACTGTAAACTGGCATCGCTGATTCTCTAGTCTTATTAGATCAAGGTTAGAATTCATATCACACTGTTCAAACTCCCTTAGGAGTTACTGATGCAATGAAGCTCTGATATTTTATACCACCGTCACTGGTCACACTCCCTTCCTCCCACACACTGCTGATACTCCCCTGCCCTCCCTGCGTCAGGGAAATGAAACCCACAGAACCCCAGGCACTGCTCAGGGCCGCGGCCCTGCTGGACACAGCCAGGCAGGGGCACAAATGCCCTTCTAACGGCTGGAACCCCACGGTCCTGACAGGGCCGGCCTCATCCACTGACGGGTCTATCCACATATGACTTAAAATTGTCGGTTTCAAAGAAACGACCTCATAAATAGTGCAGTGTGATTGGAGGGCAGTTTTCCCTGTAATCATAACTTTTAAAATGTGCTGAGAACATCTTTTTTTCCTTTTTTTTAAAATTCGTTTTATTTTGCAGTACGGGCAATTGAACCAGGGCTTTCACACTGAGCTACAGCCCCAGCCCTATTTTCTTTTTTTTTTTTATTTTGAGACAGGGTCTCACTAAGTTGCTGAATTGCCAGACTGGGCTTGAACTTGTGATCCTTCTGCTTCAGCCTCCCGGAGGACTGGAATTGTGGGTAGGCAACACTGTGCCCCTTTGAAAGCATGTTGCTCTAGCCACATTTTTCCAGGTTCTCAAAGCTGAACTGAGCTTTATTCTCTCCTGGGCTAGGCACAGGGTCTCCCATGGGCAGATGGGTAAGAGCTAGAAATAAGAACTTACAAAAGCAGAGAGATCTGGACTTCGCAAAAGAAAATAATGTTATTTGCAAGCATGAATGCTCCTTTAGAAACCCTGGTTATTGCAGCTGTTGGATTAACCACTGGTCAATAGTCTCTCTATTGAAACAAACATGTACCCCTCACATGCTGGATACTCATGAAAAGTTGAACAGCCAAGCCGTGTTAAATCCCTCAGCTGAGTTGCATTAAAAGTAGAAAAGCCAGGCGCGGTGTGCGTACCTGTAATCCTAGCACTCTGGGAAGCTGACGCAAGAGGATCATAATTTAAGAACAGCTTAGGCAACTGAGTGGGACCCTGTCTCAAAATAAAATTTAAAAAAAATTTAGAAAGGGCTGAGGATGTAGCTTAGTGTGAAGGCCCTATGTTCAATCCCTAGTACCACCCCCCCAAAAAAAACAAGTAAAGAAAAATATGTTGGCATTTCCCTCTTTTTTGACTTTCTGCTTGTGTATCATTGTGAGTGGTGTGTGTGTGGGTTCAAATGTTCTCAATTTCAAATATCAAATGTTTTGTCTTGTTCACACTAAGCTATTTGTTCTGACATAGACCTCAGGTAACAAGACCCACCTGCCCCTCTGTCAAGCCCCAGTGTCTTAGACACGCTGCTTGGCAGAGGAGGCTCCCAGCAAATGCTTGTTGAATGACTAAAGGTCAGCCTCCTCAGGCTGACCTACCAGGTGAAGAGCAAATCACATGATGAAACTGGTCAGGATACAGGAATGGGATGGCAGGGCTCAGAATAGCAGCTCCCGTCTTCCAGAGGCCTTTCTTTCTGTGGGGCAGGCAGGGGCAGAATGTGTGAGCTACATCTAATGACTGAGTTCTCCCAGCAGCCTTGCATGGTGAGCCACAGCCCTTCCTTCCTCAAGGGAAAGACACAAGGACTGGTGCACTGGGAACCAGGTCAAGAACAGGATGCCAGGAAGTGATGGTGCAGGGTGCGCTCCACTCCGCCAGCCCCAAAGCCCAGCCCAGCTCACTGTGCACTTGTAAGGAAGGGTGCGGGTCTGAGTAGCGCGCTCAGCTCTTCCCTGAGGCCCGGCTGCCGGGGCATCCTCCTGACAGACCCACTCTGGAGCTGGCCCCCACCCAGTGAAGTCCTTGTCCTCAGATGTGCCTTGGACTGGCGGGCACACTCCACTCCTGTCAGAGTCAGGCAGGGCACCAGGAGAAGTTGCCTGTAATTTTCTGTCAGTGTTGGTGGCCGCAGGGAAGCACAAGTCCTTGCTGAGAGGCTGCTGCAAGGCGAGCCCAAAGGAGGGGCTGCTGGTAGCCTGGGGCCTCCTGTTTTCCCTGCATGGGGCAGCTACTCCCCAGGCTGCAGGCCCTTTTCCTCAGTAACCTGTGAGTCACTGAGGGTGCAAGCCAGAGCCCGGCTGTTTTGCTCCCCCAAGACAAGAATTAGCTCCCTGGTGAGCTCCTCCGTGCTTTCCCTTTGAGGAAACTCTGACTCTCCACAAATAGCTTTCCATTCCAGTCAGTTATGCTTGCTGTTCTAGCAGTGCCATTCTACTGATCTTTTCCATATTTTTATTCTTTCATTAAGAACATGTCTATTTTACTGTTTCTCATTTCAGTTTTAAGGTCTTAGCAGGTCGTTGTTTTTCTGGGACATCATTGGCTCACTGATAGGCCTCGCACAGCAAAGTGAGGAAGGTTCACTTTAATGAGCTCTTTGGCAATGCTTCTTGCATCTGCTAAAATAAATTAGGTCAAAATCAGATTGAAGAAATCTTCAAGTGCTTCAGCATCTCACAAACTACTTTATTATCCAGAAGAACAGGAAACAGTGGAAAGAACCTGCAGATTAAGAAAGTAATTAAACTCCTACTTAGTGAAGGATCACGGGTCCCAGTGGGGGCAGATTCTAATTCGTGTTACCTCTGAAAGAAGAAGGTACCCTGAAGAATTACACAGCCCCTCGCAGCCTGACCCACAGCACAACACACTGGCTAATTCGCAAGCTTCCTTTCCAGGAAAGAAGAAGACTCTGTCTTTCTAAATCCCCACCTCACCAGTGTCTGGTTATACAATCACCTTTCTCCTGGCTGATGCTTTTGGTAAGGCTGATAGCTCTCAGCATGACACATTCCGTATTGACTTGCTCTTGTTACCTTTGTTCCCTTAAAAGGATGTTATTTTCCCACCCACCTTTTATGAATCACTCTCTCTTTTGAAGATCCTGAATTGAATTACTTTTCTTCTTAACTAGTCTCCTCCTAATCCTCGCTTGGCATGTACTGTTTTTCTGGAAATCTGGACATTTGAGGTACTAAAGTTTGTTTGTTTTTAACATAGGGTAAGGTAATTGATAGTCACATTTAATAAAGCCTTAGCAAATCTACCACCAAGATTAATTCCCCCATAAGCTGCTCTCTACTTCTCTTTCTTGATACTGTCTCTCGGCTGCTACGTATCAGTTAGCAGATACTTTGCTGCATAACAGACTATCCCAAAATTTCACAGCGCCAAGCCACACTGTCTGTGTGCCTCATGATCCTGTGGGTTAGCAATTTGACCTGAACTCAGCTGGATAGTGCCTCTACTGGCACTGATTGGGCCCACTCGTATACTTCTGGTTATTCTTCAGTTAAGAATGTGGTTGTCTTTCTAAGAGTTGGCTATCATCTAGGAAAATGTCATGTAGGAAAATGAGGGTGACTTGGTGATTTTTCTCTCATCATCTATTGAGTGAGTCTGCCATGGAATTATGTTTTAACCCAAATTGTTGTCTCAGTATTCATGTGGTACTGGTGTGGTCTCATCCGGCACAATTTGACCTCCATAAAAATAAAGAAGCACATTATGTCTTCCCTTTGGACTTTCCAGATCTCACTGGATAGAATAAGGCAAAAAAGACCGTCAACAGAAACTTATTATATTAAGTTAAATCTCTAATTTCATCTAATGGCCCCTTTGTGAAGATAATTGTTGCTATAATTTTAAGCAGGATTTATGTGATTTATCAAGTTCACCCAGTCCCTACTTCTGGGACTGGGATGGAAATAGGGTCCTTAAACTCTGAACTGATTTAGAGATTTTAATGCAGACTCCATAATCTCTTAATCCTGATAAATGATTTCCATTATGCTGCGGTATCAAAAAATGCTGCATCCTCTTATCCGACAAAGCCATCCTTGACACCTTCCTCACCTACCACCATCTAATTTAGCACTAAATCTCATGGATTTTGCCTCTAAAATTCACTCATGCTGTCCACTTCTCTAACTTCACCCTTTGCTCTCTCTCTTCCTTGCATTCTTCTCTAAAAATTCTCAGTTTTTCTTTCTTCTCCTGTATCTTCCTCCATTCTTCTTGATATAGGAACGAGAGTGATCATTTCTAAGTTCAGCCTCACTCACCTTCCTCCCCTGCTCCGCATGTTGTAGTAAATGTCTTTTGCTGTTAAGTGAAAGGTCAGTAAGACCTGCAACATCTAGCTCTTTCCTGTCTCTTGAGCTCATCTTCCCTGTAAAGTGGCTCATGTCGTCATTTCCTATAGCTCTGTCCTTTGAATGTGCAGTGCTCCGTGGACCATTCTGTCTGCAAGAGCACTCTTCCTGCTCTCACTGCCCTTCATCACCTTGTATATCTCTTTCAGTCCATTCAAATTCCCTCCATGCTGTTTAACCACTGCCCACCTCCTCCATCAAACCTGAAGTTCCTTGCAGCCAGAAAGCCTCTCTGCGTTTGCTCCTCACTGTAGTAACTGGACATGGCTGTGTCCAGCGCATATTGAACACTAGACAAACACATATTTAAAGGAGAGAAGGAACAGACCAATGAACTAATTGAGAAATACCTGTCTCAGTCCTATGTGTGTGCCAACACGTATAAGGCTTGGTTTATGTCTTCACAAGCTTATGTTCTCGTTAGAAGAGACAGACATTGTTTAGTGTGGAAGTCCCATATAAGCTTAAAGATGGAGACCAGTTTTCCCTTGTGGTAAAGGAAAAGAAGAACAAGGAATAAGTATTAGTTTCTTATTGCTGCTATAACAAATTAGCACAATCTTAGTGTTTAAAGGCAACACAACTTTATCTTACAGCTCTGGATGTCAGAAGTCCTAAAGTCAAAGTGTCAGCAAGGCTGCACTGCGTCTGAAGGTGACAGGACAGAATTCTTTTGCTTACCTTCCCAGCTTCTAAGGTAGCTGCAGCTCCACAGCTTAAGGCCTCTCTTCCCATCTTTAGAATCAGTAGGCTGCTGTAGCCATCTTTAAACTTCATTCTCTCTCCCTCTCTGGTCTCTATTTGCATCATCTCATCTCCTTCTGTGACTGAGCTGTCTGCCTCCACCCTAAGAGGATCCACTGGCTGACTCCGCTGGGCCCAGATAACTCAGGATTATCTACCCATCTTGGGGTCCTTAACTGAATTTCATCGGCAAAGACACTGTCACCATGTAAGGCAATCATACAGTAGACTCATACCTGGGTTTCTCTGCGGGAGAGGCTCACAGTCCTGTCCACCGCAAGTGAAGAGGTGACATAAGAAGAACTTCATGGAGAAAACAGCACTTAAACTTAGTCTCAGGACAGTGACGGGGAAAGCACCTCAGGCAATGAGAACCAGGGGCAAAGTGTGCCCACAGTTGCTCAGACAAGAGTCTTGAGTAACTCGTTGTTCTCTGAAGACAACGAGAGATGAAGGTGCAGAGGAGGCAAGGACCTGAGGACAGAAGGCCCCGCATGTCATGCTGAAGGAGAATGCGGAGGGGCACCGAGGGTGACAGGTGCAGAAGGGAAGGCAACGCAGCCAGACTTGTGTCTTAGAAAGATGACCTTTGCCAAAGTGTGGCGAATGAGTGTCCTGAGCAGGGCTGAGGCGGGCACAGCCGACAGGAAACCACATGGACACCCTGGGCAAGTGACAACAGTGGCCTGGGCCAAGGCACTAGCAGCTGAGGTGAGAAGGGCCCCCAGCTATAGTCAGCATCAAGGAAGCAGCGGCAGCCAAGTTAGGGAACTGAGTGAGTGAGATGAAGGCAAGGCGAATGCGGGGCGAATCTCGGGTTGGGTTTCTGACCTTGGTGATGCGATAGAAAGAGGTACCGAGGGAGGAGGTTGGGCCTATCTCAAATGAGGCTGCCCTCGTAGCTTTTTGGAGACACCCGAAAGAGAGCAGAGCCATTAGATTGCCCATAAACCCGGTGTCTTAATGCCATGCTGGGGAGAAATTCTCATAGCACTTAGTAAATGGGTTTGCTGTTCCACTTCCAATGTTTCACGGGACAAGCAGCACTAAGAAATGAGAGCGTTACAACACCATCATCATTAAAAGGATCTGCTTCCTATGAGGCCAACTCCCCACCACCCAGCCCTTTCCACTGCCCTCTGGCCTTTGTGGGCCAGGCCTTCCCAGGAAACACAAGGACAGCAACTGAGGAAGCCGGTGGAAACGGCTTCCTCCGTTTACTCGAGCAGATCTGACCCCTTCTTACACCTTATTCTGGCCCTTTTCTGGGTTCGTGTCAGATCCTCTCTTCTACTCCTCCCCCGACAAACCACTGGCTTTGTTAGGCTTCTGGATCCTGTGCCAGCCTCTGCCAAAGTAAAGGTGAGACTAAGCAGAATGCAAAGGAGCCTATGTCCCGGACACTCTCGCCCTCTGCAGCTCTGTTGCCTTTGACTGCTTTGAGGCTTGGATGACATTCAAGAAAGACAGGGTCTCTTGGTTCCACTAAGAACTCAAAGCACACGGGCCAGGGTTCCAATCCCAGCTGTACCATTTACTCCTGCAGATATTACAAAAATTACTAAGGGATAAGCCTCAGCTTCCCCACCTGTAGAACAAGGACTGTGCCTGGCTCTGTTATCTTTAGGAAATCACTTGAGATGACGGATCCAAAGCAGGGCCTGTCACACAATGAACGCTCTCAAAAGACGCTATTCTTTTGATTACAAGTATTTTACTATGAATAATTACTGTGGAGTGATTCCTAAATAAATAACAGATTTTTGTATGGTGCAGTATATCCAGACTCCTATGAGGACCTGCCTGGTGCTTCAATCTTCATTTTATGGCATTCTCCTCCCTACTGCAGTGGTGACAGCTTCCTTCCATTGCAGTTCTCTCCCAGGCACAAGCCATCCGTTCAGATTCTCCTTCTGTCCACTTCTAGCTCGTCTGCAGTCATTCAGACCTGAGTGTTCTCTACACAAAGAAATCTCTCCTATTCACTAGAGCTGAGAAGGTCCCATTGTCATCAGTATTTGCTATTTAATGCCTCCTATGAGAAAAATATTGCTTGTACCTTAATTTTCTTCATCGCAATTTTATATTTACTTATCTATTGCTTGTCAATCCTGTCAGATTTTAAGCTCAAGGAGAGGAGCAGCCATTGACACACACATGCCTGCTTGGGCACACACACAGTACCTGGCACTTAGTATGCAGTCAACAAGTATTTACATTTTAAAAATAGTCAGTTTTTTATTTTAAGAAAAAAGTTCATGTACCTCTGATAAAATGCATTAGAAAAAAACTATCCCAGGAAAAGCCATATATCAAATAAAACCCTGAATTCAGTGGTGTGAGTCTATACCTTAGCCCATAATTTGGGTTACTGAGTTATACCTTGTTTCCACAACACAGATGACCAGGTCCCACGTCATTGATATCAGAAGTCATGAGAAAGTGCCCTTCTTGAGTTGTACACTGATATAAAGTGAGCTGAGACTTATCCCTTCCAAATGATGATATCTTCTTACACCTAGTATGACTGGGAGGAATGAGGACATTGACTGGAAAATCACTCCTACTTCAGTGTGCACCCACTGAAGTGCGCGTTCCCACCGGTCTCTGCTAAGGAAGTCAGACACCCTAAGGTTTGGATGCTTTCAGTGGGCCTCTTTGGCATCGGTTTCATCTCCCGTAAGGGGAAGCACGCTGGTGTGTGCGTCCAGAGCAGTGCCCTCCGGAAAACCAGTGAAGGCTAGGCCCTGTGTTCCCATTTGGCTCCTCTGTTCTCCAGGCTCCTAGCTCAGTTGCCAAGGAAAGCTACTGCCTCGGTGCATCCCGCCCTCAGGGGCCAGGTTATTGGATTAGAAAGCAATTCCATGCCACACACACTTACTGAGGTCCCACCTGTGCCAATGGGCTTCCCACTTTCTGCTGTAGCCCAGGGAACGGGATGCAGGCAAAGTCGTGTTACCACAGAATGCTCTGTAGTTTACCTTTCCAGAGAAATGATTTTCATTCAAGTTAGCACCTTTCTAAGAAGAAGGCTGGCTCCAGAAATCTAGATTCTGGATCTTCCTAATAGACGGACTCTTAGGACACATAGAAATAATTAGAAAGGAATTACATCACGATATAATTCCAAGGAAATGATTTATGGTACGTATTGGAGAAAACTTGAAGGCAGAAGCTTAAGTGGAAGAGTTAGACTTGGAAAGCATCTTGGAAGCAGTAGTTGTCCAAAATGTAGCTGAGAGTGAGTGTGAGGCGCAGACCTGAAAGGGCGGCGTCAAGGACTTGCCAGCTGTGGTACCTGGTAGGTTGTGCTTCTCTGTAAGAGGCTGTTACTGCGAGCTTGTTGGATCATGAGGTTGGTGTGTTAGCCAGCCCTGAGGGTTCGCTGAATCCACCAGGTCTGTGTGATAACTCTTAAATATTTGTATAGAGGAAATTTTTCTGTGAAGCAGATCCGTAGCTTGCAGTAGCTTCCCAGAGGGTAAACTCAGATAAAACATCAGTCTCTAGTTATTCTTCGTGCCCTCCCTCCAGGGCTTTCCCAGATGCTCACTACGAAACTTCGCTCCAAACAACTTCAGTTTCTTCCAACTTCCAAGATGAACCCCCTCCATGAAATGTTGTTGTCCAACTACCATAATTAGTATTTGTCTATGTTTGTCATACATTTTTTGCCTCCACTCCCTACGTCTTACTTGACTGCCTTTTTATCTAACACAAAACTCCACTTACTTCCTGCTACACTCTTACTTGAACCTTGCTTGTTAGACTCTCTCTCTCTCTCTCTTTCTCTCTCTCTCTCTATTTGCTATAAAATTGTGAGACTTGTCCTGTGTAGATTGAGAAAGGAGATATATTTTCTTTTAGGGGGATACCAGGAATTGAACTAAGGACCTTACACTTGCCAGGCAGGCATTTGTGCCACTGAGCTATATCCCTGGCCCAAGAAGAGATATATTTTCTTTGATTCAACAAGCTCATATGAAATGTTTGCTACAAGATGGCACTGTGTCATGTTGATCCTTAACTTTTATCATTGCAGTTTCCTCTAATATTTTCTTCTACTTTTAAATTTACTTCTGTTGCCTTTCTGCCTGGAGGTTTTCTCCTCGAGGAGGTGAATTGACAGGCATGTAACTTAGACATGTTCACGGTACAGGAATGCAGAACTGGGACATAGCCTTGGATCTCAAAGGATTTCCAGTCAAGCAAGGAAAATAGCAGAGTGGCCTCATGCCTTCTTGTAACTCTTAATTGTTTTATTTTTACTCAGTGAAGTGTGTGTCCCAGTTTTTTTCCTAGTTCCTCGATGTCTCAATCTCCCTTTGCCTGCATTCATTAGTTGATCTCACTTCTTCATTTACCATGAAGATTAAGTCTTTTCCCTGTAAGAGCCTCAACTTTATTTTTCTAATGCATCATAACTCCCTGGAACCCCGTTTGACTCCTCTCTTTTCTCACAGGGAAAGAGTTATCCCTGGCATTCATGAAGCAGGCACTTTTGAACCACTGTTATTTGCAGGACATTTTCTACTCCCACTTCTGTTCTCACGTTGTTCCGTTTTCTCAGGCCTGTGCTAATGTCTCCTTTTAGAATTGTGTCTATCTTTGGTACAGTTATTGTCTTTGTTTCCCATGAGCAAATAAAATGACTCCAAGAGTGTGCTAACCTTGCTAGACATGCTAGAAAGTGCTACAGGTTTACTGTAGAAATCAGAAAGGGGCATTTTTGGAAAAAAACACTGTGTCTTCTTGTGATGGAGGTGCTAGACAGCTGGCTGCTTGCTGCGTCTCCTGCAGTGTAGGGCTGATGGAGAAGACGCATGTCTCCACTAATCATTATGGTCTACACGAACTCCATTTACCATTAGTACTTAGAAACTAAAACCAATATATTAAATCGTGACTAATTTGATATATCTTATTGCCCCTTGGATTTAATCAATACAAAGACATTATTGGAAGTTGGTGGAGATTTTTCTCCGATTGCTGAAGAAATAATGTCCTTTGCATGGAATGTATAGCCCTTTGGGCTATGGTGATTTTTCATCTCACTGAAACATGATGAGAAAAAGCTGCTCTCTCATAATGAGGCAGAACTAAATGGGTCCCTAGTACAATCAATAAAAGATTATTAAGGAAGAAAATTCTTGTTAAAGACTATAGTTTCTTCTAAGTGCTACAACCTTGTAATAATAGAATGGGTTTAAACTTTCTTCCAGATAGTAATATTCCTCCTGGGCATTTTTATGAGGATTTTTAAAAATATTCTTTTAAAAGATGAAAATTGTTTACATTTTATGTATTAAATGAAAAACAAAGTAGAAGTTTGCCTATACATATATACTCATACACAGATTATGATCTCAATTTCTAAGACTTTTTTTGAAACCTTTTAGTGGTGGAAAAATATCAAACATACATACAGAAACACAGCATAACACAGTAGGCCTCTACCCCCTCACTGTCTAGCTCCAGCACTAATCTACTCACAAGCGCTTTCCTGTCATACTTCCCTCCTTACACTCTCCCAAAGCACATGCCATTTCTCGCCTGAGTACACTGGTGTGTATCTCTCAAAATGACTGAAAGCAAAAACATTACAATGCCGTATTACACAAAAATTTTGCAATAATTCAGTGTCATCAGGTATCCACATTTTTAAACATTTCCATTTCCTGATTTTCCTTACAGCTTTCTTGAACTTTGATTTTTGAAAACAATTCATGCATTGTGATTGGGTGATATGTCCTCTAGGACCTCTTAATCTATAATCCCTTTTTCCTCGCTCTGTCTCTTCCTCCCTTCCCCCAACCTCATCCCTTTTTTTCCTGTACATTTTGTGGTTTGCTTTTGTACTTCAGTAGACGAAGTGTTTTCCTCTGGAGAGTATCTCAGAGTCTCGTGTTTGCTGGTTTAACCCCTAGGGTGTTATTTCACATTTTATCTCTGCTCTATTTTTTTAAGTTGACAGTTGTACTTAGACGCTTGCTCAAATTTCAGGTTTGATTTCTTGTTGATGTTGTTTTCTCCAATGACATCTCAAAATTAGTGTGGTCTTCTTTCATTGGAGGCACATGATTTCTACCTGATTCTCTTTTTAGGGTATCAGTCATTTGTGCCCTGATTTATTGATTCATTAAGGGTGTGTTTTAGACAACTGTGGTTACTATACCAAAAGACCATAGAGTCAGTGGCTTAAACGCAGAAATTCATGTTTCACAATTCTGGACAACAGAAAGTCCAGGTACAAGGCCCTAGCATGATAGGTTTGGTTCTGACACCTCTTCTGGTTTATATGTGGCTGCCATCTCTCTGTTTGTGCTCAGAAAACACACAGGGGAGTGAAAGAAAAGGATGCTATCTGGTGTCTCTTATTGTAAAGACACTGATCCTATTAGATCAGAGCCCCACCCTTATGAGTTTATTTAATCTTAATTCATTTCTAAGGGTCCCTTTTCCAAATACAGGCACATTGGAGGTTACAGCTTCAACTTATGCATTTGAAGAGGGAGATACATTTAATCCCTAACAGGTGGCAAAATGGTGATATTCTAATTCTATCATTCCTTTTTCTTTCTTAGCTGAATCCATTTAGAAAGAGAGTTCTTCTCTACTCTTTGCTCACTCACTGGTAGCAATCTTAAGGAAAAGACAAGTGATTGATTCTTTTTCTTCAACAGCTCTTAAACTACGGAATTTGTCCACTACTATTCTCTAACACTGACCAGAGTTGTATGTTTATAGTTGTTGCTTTCACTGTAATTATAAACTTATCAGTTTAAACTACCACTCTGTGTTTGAATGGCCTTGTATCAATCACTTAAACCCTCAAAAGCATGGTTTGCCTAGCTCTGCAGTGGCAATAATGATGTTACCTACCTCACAAGGTTATGCAAGTTCAGGGACATCAGATCTGCAGATCACCAAGTGCACCGCTGCACTCACAGAGAAGTTGGAGCTATCATCAACATTACGAAAGACAGAAAATATTAATCTAGAGTGTACACTCAACTGCTCCTGTAGAGCTCCTGCCATGGTACTGTGAATATTTTGAATGATATCATCTACTATGCCTTCACTGCCCATTTTAAATTTGTATCTTCTCCACTAAACAATCACTGAAGTACATTGCCTGTGATTCCAGGGTTGACTTGGTGATTGTGCATCGTGTTTGAGAGGTTTGAGTGCTGACTTCCAGGTCAAGAATCAGAATGAGCCGAACAATGTGGTGAAAGTCTGGAAGTATGGGGGAGGGGACACTTCGCCTTTGTGGTGCTCAAAAGCAGTAGAGTGTGGAAAAATGTCCAAATCTCTATGCATGATTACATGCGTGTTTCACATTTTTCTGACAGTAAATGGTGGCATGACTAATTCTAGGTTGCTGCTCCTGATCTCAAGTATCATGCCTGATTATGCTGATAGCATGTAGTAGTTGGTAAGCCCTGGATTTAATTTAATTTAATATAGCCAAAAAGCACCAAAAAATGTGCCCCCCTCCTGAAACCAACTGCTACTATTCAGTTCATGGGACCCTGTGCTTTCATTAAGGTAAAAGCAGATTTAAAAATAAAAGAAGGGGTGCAAGAGACTTTTCTGTTTAATGATTCTTCTTGTCTAGGGAGCAGATGATAATTGAATGCTGCCAATTGATTATGGATCAATATTTTTTTCCAAAATAGCCCTAAAGTATTCTAAATTGCTCTATGGGTATAAATATAAATCCACTTGATGAAATATTTAAATGTTGAAGAAGACATGCCAAATATACTGAAATCAGCTGAGACATAAGTGGAATTTTATGTTGTAGTCAGAGAATATTGGACACCATAATTAGAGGCCTATTGTGAAAAATAAAAGGAGAGGGAAATTGAAGATTGCATTTTACCTTTAGTTAAAATGAAATTCTACGTTATGGTGAAAGAGTGGCTCCTCGCAGGGAATACTTCACACAGGCACATTCAAATGTACCTTATTGAACTGTGGAGCAGTCACTGCGCTGTGAGCTTCTCTTGCTCATTTTCCTGTCAGAAATGTGAAGTTCAGACATTTATCAGCATTATTTTAATGAGCTCAGATATGATTATTGGAGATGCATTAGTCTATTTTGCATTGGTATTACAAATTACCTGAGGCTGAGTACTTTACAAAGAAAAGAGTTTTATTCAGCTCATATTTTTAGAGGTCGAACAGCATGGAGCCAGTGGGACTCACCCCCGCATGGCCCCAACCGTGTCCACCATGGCTGGTCAGAGTGCATGTGAGGAAGGAGACTACAGGGCAAGACGGGAGTCTCACAGCAAGCATCAGTCTTGTTCTTTCATAACAACTCTCTTTTAGGAACTAAGCGAGGTCCACCATACCTTCCTCAGTCTCTTGCCAGGGTGAAGACCCCAGTGACCCAGTCACCTCCCCAGGCATCACCTCTTGAAGTTTTCAAAATCTTCTAACATCATCACACGGAGGACCAGGCCTCTGACACATGAACCCTTGGGAACACACTGAGGTCATATGCAGGTTCAGGCAGTATGTAGCAAAAGGCAAGCCTATATTTACTTAGGAAAAAGTGTCAAGTTCAAAAGCACTACCATAGGCAAGTTAATTCACAAGGGTCTGTCTAGGCAAGTTCAGAGGAATATTGTTGGGTATTAGGGAGAAACCTTGCTGCATTTTAATTTTATCTTACTATTCCATTATGACACATTTGAGAGAATTGGGGTTGGTTTATTTAAAAGTAATTACCTTATTTGACCAGATGAAAGATACATTACACTTTTTGCTCCACTAATGACTGACATTATGTTTGAGTCCTATGTTCCCAGGGTAGATTTTAATATGCTTATCCTGATTCTAAAGAATGACTTTGCCAAAGTAGTAGATAAGCAGTTCAGAAATGTTCTTCTACTTAGAGTCTGTGTGAATATAAGTATTTTGAAAATTAACAAAGATAGTTCTAAAAGGACATGAGTGTCTTTGACTTTATTATTTTTTCCCTAATGAGAGTTCAAAATAGCATAGCCATCTAATGAAAAGTCTGAATTTATTTGGCTAACATTACCTAGAAGTTGTCTAAATTTGCACTTTTAAGAAAATCATTTTTTTAGTTTCCTAGGGTATGCATGCTTATTGTTAATTTAAGACTGAGATTTTTAACTCTAAATTCTACTCCTCAGTGGTAAGTAGATGGTCTCAATGTCTATAAAAACACATTATGTACATATTTAAATATTTTCTTTTACAAAAATGTAATACATCTGTTTTAGTTGGCAATTTTTTTTTTATTTTGCCTTTATAAAAGCAGCTTTTAACTCTCTATGTTGCTAACCATTCTTTCTTTCATTGTAACCACTGCATGTTAAGACTGAATGCTTCATCACCTTTATTTATTCTCTTCTTTACAATAATGAAAATTATTTCCAAATTAGTTTTACCATTTCAACCATGTGTTTTATTTTAAAGATTTATGCTGGACTTTATGTAGAAAAGTACAGCTCAGGCACAAATGTAAATTTCACTCCATAGGCAAGAGTTAAATGTAGCCCACTGCATCTAAGGCATAAGATCCTCACATTATGGAGGATGAGGAAACGACCAGATGCCAAAGGGACCTGATTATGCTGACTTTGCTTTATAAAATACTTCAGATGCTTATTTTAGTTCTATCACCTTTTTCCAAGGGTTCATATGGTGGACCCTGGAAACTGGCTCAACTATGATCCCTAACCCCCAGTACCTTGCCTACCATCCCTACAGAGCTCAGGAATATTCACTTCCTAGTGTCTTGTGCAGCTATATGTCCATGGGCACAGCAGCCATTTTGTGACCACGAGGCTAAAACCATAAGTGCCAAAGAGATGTTGGCCTAGTCATTATCAATATCTACAAACACCTAGCTCTAGACTGCCTAATGTATATGAAAAAAAAACTCCAATTTGTTTAAGCCACTGCAGGTCAGATTTCCTGTTACCCTCAAATGCTTTGCTAAGTGAGCCAATCGTCAAGCTGCAGGTATAAGAAAATGAGTATGGAGGCTTTTTTTGCCCTGCAAGTGATGTGGAGTTCTCCTTGGGCAGGGCCTGGTCAGACTCCCCCAGGTGACAGTGCTTAGTACTGATTCTTCAGGACTGTTTTTGTCTGGGAAGAAACACACAAATCCCAAGGTAACTCGACCACACACCACTGAATTTTTGACAGCATGAGAGGAAATACAGTGTGGAGGACTCTTGGAGCCATCCACAAACACAGATAGTTACATACCACAGAGAAGAGAAAAATCACATGGCCCACAGGAAAAGCTTTTTAATAGTAGTTTTCGATGTCCTCAAATTAAATACCACCCCACCACTTTCCAGGGAAAATAGGCCGTGTTTATTTCCCTGTGAAAGTCTCATTTAAGGTTTTACAGGTTGTTCACAAAAGCTTTCTGAGTAAAAGTATTATATAAGCATGAAGTAATCACAAAATGAGAACTGAGACCTTTGGTCCATTTCTTTAGAACAACCCAATTATCCACAGGAGAGAAAAGCGAAAGGACAGAAGAATTAGACAAAAATCTGTAGAAAACGAGCATTAAGTTTTAAAGGTGCTCATCAGCCTCCTGGGGCTCCTGTGCAGCAGGTGGTGAGAGAGGAGCTCCAGGCAATCAGAACTCTGTGTGCACTGGCAAATACCCCGAACGCAGGTGCTTCCCACTTTTTCTGGGCCAGGATTGAGGTAATTAGTTCCTATGAGCGAGATGCTCTTTGGGGTCCTGGGGATAAATGGCTCCTCAGCCCAAGACATGCAGCAAAAGGAGGAGGGGCAGGAGGCTGGGGGGGGCAGCGAGGAAGACTTCCAGCTGCTGAATCTGGAAGCAGTTGAATGATGGAGCTGCAAGAAGTAAGAAAGCCAACACCTCCGGCTGTGGGCGGCTGGCAATTAGGAGGAGGGACCTGTCAAATGTAATTGGCATCGTCTACTCACAGGGCTGTGCTGATATTCCCACCGCACCTCCGACTCCCTCCCCCAAGGCCTGTGAGGCTGCAGAGTGAAGGCGGAAGACAGGAGCTGCCACCGTCTCCCCGGGTGTGGAGGGGTGATCAGGGCTCTGTCTCACCACAGCCTCCTTTATGCTCGGTTGGCTCTCTGAAGGTGGGAGAGAGGTCCGAGAAAGCCGTCACGAGAAAGCCTGCAACAGCTGCTCCTCACTGCCCTCCCCAGTGTGCCCCAGCTGAAGGACTCCCGCTCACACCCTGGGAAGATCGGGAGGAAGCTGAGAGACCAGGTCTGAGTTCAAACCACGACTGCTTCGGCCAGGCACCGCTGGTTGTGCTGTGGGACCTCGGTTTCCTCACCTCTAACATGAAAGCCTGGGCTCCTAATTCACTGGGTTGTTGAGAAGATTAAATAAGCCAGTGCACGTGGCATTTACTGGCGGGATGGGCACAGAGGCCCAGCTGTAATGACTGTATTATTACTCCCACCACCACCACCACCATCGTCACGTCATTCACTTGCTGAAGTCTGTGAGCTGCCTGGATGCGTCTAACAATGAGGGATAGAAAGATGCTGCAGACACGGTCCTGAGGCCAAAGGGTGTACAGAAGCCCGGGGAGTCAGGCGCAGTGTCATCTTCCAGCCTCCAGCCCAGTCTTCGTCCAGTCCACACTCCACACTGCAGCTAGCACAGCCTCACACAGGGCAGCCATTCGGTGCTTCCCACCACACCAGCAAAAAGCTGAATCCTCTGGTAGGAGCCGCGTTTCTCCGCTGAGAGTTCACACCCTCCACCTATGGAAAAATTCGGTTGGCTTTGTGGAACCTCGGTTCTCTATCGCAAGTCCTCAACTCTCCCATCGAAGCATGAGAGTGACCACAGACCGCTGTGCATGGACGAGGAGGTGTGGCTGGATGTGGCCCCCCGGCGCCGTCACGTGTGGACCGCCATTAGACCACACCTCACCCGTCTCCGCCTGCCTCTTGACCTCCCGTGCCAGCCTCGAGATGTTTGTTCCAGTTGTGTCAACTACCCGTCTGGTGCGCCTCGCATGCTCACTTGTGTGTCTTTCATTTGCCCTTCTCTCTGCCTCACACTCTTTTTTTATTTTAAAGAGAAAAGATGAAAAACAAAATAAGAAAAACAAAACAACCCAAAAAATTAGAAAAACAATACAGAATTTCTAAACACGATGATAGAAAATCAACATCTGCCTCTCACTCTTACCTGCATAAACCAGGCACCCTTTCCAGTTCCTGCTTAGCTACCCATTCTCTGCACTATATCCCCTCCCTTCCCCCACAGATATGGGTCACATCTTCCTCTAACACACTCCCCTTACTCCCACAGCGAAACACCACCACAGTGCTTGTCTGCATCCCCAAACAAATAGCAAGTTCTCCAGAGGGGGGAGAGCAAGGCATCGCTTCTTCGTTGTTTTTAATCAGCAAGCATTTAGGGAGTGCCTCCTTCATCCCAAATGCTGTGCAAGGTGGAAGGGATTCAGCATTAGTCAAAAATAAATGTATAGCTTTTCCTCCAGGCACTGATAAAACAGAACATATACAAGTGAATACATAATACCCTATGAATACAAGTGCTCCTGTTTTAAAAAGAAACATAAAACGGGATAATGGAGGCAGACTAGGGCAGGCTGCGGGGAGGAAGCTGAGGTTGGAAGGTGTAGTAAAAGAAGAGTTTTTGCGTGAAAAAGAAAAGGAAGGCTGAGGAGGGGCCTCTGTGTAAAGCAGGTGATGAAGGTCCAGGTGGAGCAGGCAGAGAACACCAGGTCCTGCAGCCGGAGGGGCTCAGGAATTTGGAGAGCCCTGGGAAGGCCAGAGCCAGCAGCAGACTGGCATGTGATGAGCCGGCCAGGGAAGCCAGGCTTGCTTTATTAGCACCCACACAGCCCGATCCGTGGCAGAGCCTGGAAGGTAACAGGTGCTCACTTCACTGGTGTTTGATAACTGCCTTAGTTGCCTTTCCCAGAGCGGAAGCTGAGATGAGAATTTTGGCTCAAGAAGTCTGTGGAGGAGGAGATGGTGAGGAGCAGGGTAGGGAGGGAGCAAAGCCAGAGATCTGAACAGGATGTCAATGGGCAGATTGCCCCTGGGCAGCTGGCCCAGTTCTCATGGCACCTGGAGGAAACTGTCCCACGCACCTGAGCATTGTCCTGTGGCTCTGCAAAGGCCCTGGGTTTCCCTGGCGATTTCCAACAATGGCGGGAAGCTACCTCGTTCCACCAAGCATACTGGAGACGTTGCCAGTCAACCTGGGTTCTTCTGCTTGATTCAGATGGAAAAGTGACTCAGCCAGGTGGGCTCTTCCAGCAGTACTGATGTCACCAGATGACAGCAGGTAGTACTGGATGCCAACAGCTGGTAGAGCCAACCGCTGCAGGTCATCACCGTCCAGTACCGCCTCTGGTGCCAGTCTGTGCTGGACACTTGCAGACTGATTCTAGTAGGCCACTGGTCCTCACTGGCTGCCGGTCTTTGGAGGTCTTGGGTGTTTATAGGTCTGGTTGTTCATTTTTCTTTCTTTGGAAACTGGCCTCCCTGTCTGTCCTCACTACTCAGGATAAAAGTCACAAATCATTTTACAGGACTTCTGGAACCTACACACCTGAGACAGGACCTGTTGTGACAGGACCTGTGCTGCCACACAGAGCAGCCAGTACACAGCAGGGAGCCCTCCTGGGCCAGAACCTGAGAAGTGTCTGAGAAATGCTTGTTACGTAGCAGCTGCAGACCTGTTTCAGCAAGGGTGAGGCCTCAAGCCAGAGAATCTTTTGGAAAGTTTGCTGTGAACGTTGTGTATGCAAATAGAGGACCTGGATCCCCCCTACCTGATTTTAGCCACTCCTGGGGACCCTCTCATTCTTCAGAAATGCAACTGTTTTCTGAAGTAGATGGGGGGCTGCGCTCACCTTGGAGGGGAGAATGGCCGGAGAAGATACTGCAGCAACTGCCCCAGTCCACCAGGGTGCAAGGGGAGCAAAGGGAAGCTAGGGGCAGGACGGGCAGCCTCTGGCTGAGCTACAACCCTTCCAGCCCAAAGGGGAAATGAGAGTGTTAGGGGCTTCTCTTCTGTCTCTGTGAGACAGTCCTTGGCCAGGAGATGCAGGTTGTGCTGGCAGAAGCCTCCTGAGTGTGAGGACTGTCCCCTGAAGCTGCAGGTGGCCCTAGAGTGGAATAAGGCATACAGCAATAACAAGCATCGACAGCATCTACTACAGTAACTAACTACGGAAGTGTGTAAGTCACAGAGCAGGTAAATGAGGGAAGGAAAGAAAGCCTGCAACTGATGGGAATGAGCCCAAAGACAGCAAAGGTCCTTGTCCTCAGGGCGTCCCTTGGTGGGAGTGGCCTGCTGGAGCACCATGAGTTTGCAGATCCCAGCCCAAGCTCAGAGGTGATATCCTGGTAGCTTGGAATTGTCCATAAGGGAATACTACACTATGCAGACTGGCAAAAGCTACACATCACAGCTTTCTCCCTGGGAGAGCGGGTGGTTAGCTCACAGAGCTTGTTAGCATGTGCGGCGCTGCTGGGTTCCAACTTCCCTACCTCCGACCAGTTCCTTACTCCCATGTGTCTCTTCTAGGACATCCTTCTGCAGGCGGCTGTGTGCCAGGCCTTGGGAGGCGGCGTCCCCTCCCTAGCTTCACAGACCAGGATCCCTGCAGGAGCCATTAATCAGCCCTGTTTCCTGTCCGCCTCCAACCTATTGCTTTCCACTGTGACTTGCAAACTAACCAAAAACACTAATAGCATTTTTCATTAGTATTCCTCATTTGGTTCAATTAGTTCCAAGAAGGGAGCTGAGCCTTTTTTCCAAGGGAAAACCTTCGGTGGTGTTAACTGTAAAGAGCACCCTTCCTGCTAAGGTGACTATCGTTTATGGACACTTATTAAGCCAGAAAACGCAGAACAATTCTGTTCTCTTTTATCTGAGTGTATTTATAGTCCGGCTACAAACAAAGGAACTCTCTGTTGGATAATTTTGTCCATTTTGAGAGTAATTCTTTGTTGTCAGGAACAAAGCCATAGATCATCCAAGGCAGTAGTGAAAAGAGAGATGGCTGTAGATTTATTTTGGTCTCCTGAACTCAAGGGAGGTGAATGGTTGGGCCACAGGTTCTAACACTGATTATCTGAAACGTGCTAGAGAGTGAGGTTTCTGCTTTGTTTTGGGGAAACTGGGGGCCTGAGGGAAGGTGGCAAGTTTTATAATTCCACTTGAAGGGGCAAATGGACTTCTGCCCCAGGGTTACACCTTCAATGTCTAGAAAGGAAGGCACTGTGTGGCTGAGGATGAATCACAGGGCCCAGAGTTTGGAGAAAAATAGTGCGCGCGCGCGCACACACACACACACACACACACACACACACAGAAACACATACACACGCACATACAAACACACATACACACACGCACACACACGCCTCACACACAAACACACATACATACACACTCACACACAAACATACACAGTCACACACACTACCACACACACACTCACACACAGAAACACATACACACAAATACACACAAACACACATACACACACACATGCCTCACACACAAACACACATACATACACACTCACACACACACGACTGTCTTTAGATCAAGCTGCTTGTAGTCACGAGCGTTAGCGTCAGTGGAGCTCGTTCTCCCTTTCTCCCATCCTCTTTCTAACCCACCCGGCCCCTGCGAGTTCTTCCCTCCTTAGCCTTCTAGAATTCACACCCAGTTTTCACTTTCTCTAAGCTGCATAACAGACAGCCGTCCCCTCTTTGACATCTCCCGGGAGGGGACTTGTCAGCCGGATGAACTGGCATTAGTGTCATAAAACCTGGGTGTGCAAGACGCGCCAACCTTCTTCTGGCCGACACCAGTGACATCACAGGGCATCAGCTGCCAGGGTAGCATGGGCTTTGTCTCTTTATACCGTCTCCAGAGGTCCTCTTAAATGCTTCCACCCCATCCAGGGAGAAATGAGGAAGGGAGTGAGGGCATGAGAAAGAGACGGATGAGAAAGAGAGGACAAAGCTCTCCCTTTGGTAGTGAGGTGCAGGTATGTTTGTGAGACACTCAGGAAACACAGAGACCCTCCATCAACAAAGCATCTCCTGTGCCCTTCTGGGCAAATCCTGGACCATCTCATGGTCAACTGTACTCACCTGGCAAAAATATTTTGCTTTTTGCAACTCGAGAGCCAATCTGAACACTGACGGAGGGCGTCTGGAGACCAGGGTCCTCGTGCCAATGCTCCTGTTAACTGAGTTGAGACAAGTGTATTTTCCTCCTCAGTCTCACTTTCTTCAAGGTAGTAGCAATAGTCACAGGAACATTCGTAGTATGAAGAAGAGGAAGAAGTAGAAAGAGGAAGGAAGAGGAGGAGCCGGAAGGGGAAGAAGGAGAGGAAGGAGAAATAAAAGGAGGAGGGAGAGGAGAAGGGGGAGAAGAAAGGAAGATGAAGGCAAAGAAGGAGAAGATATTTTAACATTTAGTGAGGGCTGTGAGCCTAATGCTCTGACGTGCGTTCTCTTAGGTCCTATGTACAGCAGTCATGTGAGGTTAATTAGCTTTATTCTCAACTTCTCTCACCATCCAGGGGTGACACCGGCCTTCTGTGGGCTCCTTGAGAGGTCAGGTTCCCCTCCCTGAGGGCTGTCACACGAGCTGCGCCCTTTGTCCACAGAGCTTCCTCCCACACTTTTTGCATGGTTTCCACCACCATCTTCAGGTCTCACCTTAAATGGAACACCCTCAGGCATACCTTCCAATCTAGGATACTCTCCCCTCCAAGTAGCTCACACACTTGTAATTATTTTATTTTTAGTTCTCTCTCCCCTAACCAGCATTAAGCTCCCTGATGAGCAGGGAACTTCTTTGTCTTTGTCTTTGTCTTTTCTCTGAACTCCTCCTTACATTTCTATACCCCAACAGCTGGTGCATAGTAAGTACACCATCAAACATCTGCAGAATGAATCAGCGAGTTAGTCTCGACTCTGCAGATGTGTGGGGTGAGGGCTGGATCAGTGGAGTAACTTGTGCAAGCTAGAACCAGGTAGAACCAGGCTCACGCTCAACTCTACCCTCTCTACTGAGGTGTCTGGGTAGGGCGCCGCAGGGGTGCAGGGCCAGGACTTCCCCAGTTTGCTCCCACTCTGCATTTCTCCGCACACCAGCAGACTCCCTCCACCTCGCC
Organism: Chinchilla lanigera; assembly: GCF_000276665.1. NCBI lineage: Eukaryota > Metazoa > Chordata > Mammalia > Rodentia > Chinchillidae > Chinchilla > Chinchilla lanigera. The sequence continues at coordinate 2,407,513 of NW_004955517.1, read as the reverse complement.
CCAGCTTCTTCTAATTGCAGGAGCCAACCCTGGCTGATCTACTCTGGAGGGGTTGATTTCACTGCCTCAAATCCGGAAGTATCCATGCCTGTAATAAGTTACTCACTCAGCAGGATTTGACTCTTCCAGTGTTATACAGACATTATCAGTTTAATCCTCACCAGCCACATGTGAATTCGATACTGGTCACACAGTATGATTTCCCTTTAATCAGGAAGGACTGTGAGGGGGAGACTTAACAGAAAGCCACAGGTATCATATTTAACTGGAGTACAACATTTTGGGTTTTCAGAGCTCAGTAATGGCTAAACGAAAAAATAATCGTGTATGTGGTTTCATTAATCCTAATGCCTCCTTTCCAGGCATCTAACATTTTGAAGTAGTTAAATACATAATTATCTTTCCATCTTAAGTTCATTACATGGTGGTGTTAATAATACCTTCCTGTAAATAAAGCACTTTAACAGAGGATGAAAAGCCAAATCATTTCTTTATAGCGATCAAGCTCTGAAATTAACAAGATTTGTGTTCATGTCCTTCAATTTTAACTTGCCACATTTTAATGCCTAAAGGAATGTTTTACATGCAGCTTTTTGAAGTGATTATGCGGTCCTGCCATATCTTTAACATAGGAACATCAAGCTTCATAAGTGCACACACACCACTGTTGTCCAAGGAAACCTGATCACGTGTGTTCAGTGTGGGCACAAAGCATGGCGCATGAAAGGCACAGTAAGGTGGCCACAGTGGACAAGGCCTCCCCACCTTATGTGTTCACCTGCTGGCTTCACACCTTGGGCTCTTGTCCCAGACAAATGCACATGTGGAACTATCACGCGCATCTCTGCAAAAGCTGGGGGAGGGTGGTGCATAAATACACCCCGCAGCCCCAACAGCACTCTTGCTCTGCTTACCAGCCTGTGCAGGTAAGATGCTGCTCTCCTGTAGGGTCGCAGCCTCCCTGGATCCACATACTAAGCGCCTCCTTATGTCTCTCATTAGATCATCGCAACCCTAATAGCTGCCTTCTCTTTTCACTTTGTTCTTCACAGCTTTTTGCCATCTTTGCATTTGCAACATGCGGTGGCTATTCCGGAGGCCTGCGGCTGAGTGTGGACTGCGTCAACAAGACGGAAAGTAACCTCAGCATCGACATAGCCTTCGCCTATCCCTTCAGGTAGGGAATGGAAACCTCACCGTCAGCCCTGCAGAGAGAGTTTCCTTCCGTCTGTGGTTTCTTGTGGAAAAATGAAGGTTTTAGGGGTTCCTGGTTAAACAGAAGGGTTCTGCTTGCACCGACATAATTTGCAGAGCGCCCCCACCACACTACACCAGGAGGATTTATGAGACGCACCCTCAAACCACAACTGCCTGTCCCCACAAATAAAATCAAAAACATCTCCAGAATGCCACCCGTGATCAGGCGCTGTCCATAGGGAGACCTCAGTTGTGCAACCCCCCAAACTATTTCCACAGCCTTTAAGGTTTCCTACGTCCTCTCTAGATTTGTCGTCACCTCTAATTTCATGTTGACTGTACAACTCTGCCTGATAATATATTTAATACAGCAATATTTCATACTGTTTCCCAATCCCAGACATTCTGCTCGGCCATCCACCTGCTTAGTCACATTAAGCCCTCACAGTGGCCATCTGAAGGGTGTGTCATCACTGTTTGCTAACGAGGAAACTGAGGCACGTTACATGTGCCCACATCCCCTCAGCTGGTGAGAGGCAGAAGCAGGGTGTGAGCCCACCTGGCTTGAGCGAAAGCTCATATCCCCACTGATGTACCTAAATTGCTGGAAATACTCTCTTGACATCTACAAAAGCCAATACCTCATCCGTGTCTGTGTCCTGTATATTAAATGATAGCTGGATGTCTACCGAGATTCGTCCCCAACCTTGCGTCTTGTGATTCTGATCCATATGCCCAAAGTGGATTAATGGAATTCGGTGTTAATGTAGTTTACTTCTATAAAACTCTCATACACTTTTCATCAAGTAAGTGGTGTGATTTTCAGACAACTGTCCCATGTATTTTTTGGGTTCCTATTAATATACTTTTCTCTCCTGTTCACTTCCATTGACAAATGACCACTGAGTATGCACCTTGTACCATGCATGGTCCTGGTTCTGAAATTGCAGAAAAAATTAAAATTGCCCTAAATTAAATTCAGTGTTTTCCAAAATATTCAGGTTTAAATTCAATGTTTTCAAAAAATATTCTCATGGACTCTTAAGTATTTAATATGAGTAAAAAGATAAGGGAAGGAGAAGGAAAAGGAGAAAGAGGAAGGAAAAGAAAGAGGAACGGAAAGGAAGAAATTAAAAATTATGATCAAGAAATAAACTCAAGGAATACTTCCCAGCATTTTGTCTTTCTAATGCACACTCTGAATCACCAAGAGAGAGACCATATTTCCTAATACAATTGACTACAGAAACTCTTTTTCTACTGCATATCTACAAAATTTGCCTCTCATGAAATGAACCTTTAATATATTGGTTTAGTGAGCTTTTCCTAGTCTAAAGCAAAGGTGCCCCAACTGATGAGTCACAGGAAGTGCTATTTTTACTGATACTCTGACCAGTTTTCAAAAGAATAACTGACAAAAGTTACAGACACTCCTGCCCATGTGGTCTCCTAACTAATAAGAGAGTACCAACACAGACATATTAAGCACGTTATCCTTGGCGATTAGGTAAAAATAGCTGTGCTGTGTTGGTGGAAAGGGGCATCGAGGTGCTCAATGCTTTGGAAAATCTTAGATGGGCCCCTGGGCTTCTGGGTAAGTGTGGCCAAATCAACCCCTAATCAACCACCCTGGACCAGGTGTTAAGATGCACCAGTAGCCAGGCAATGGGGCTGGGATGCTCAATAATATTGTACATGAGGTCATACGCTCTGTATTGCTTCTGCAATGATTTCTCCCCAGGGTACACAGCAAATCCAAAGTTAATCCTTTCAGATTTGAAGAACAACAGATCACTGAACACTGCGTTATTGGCTTGAAGCACTCCTGTTCTTTCTCTCAAGCTAGAGGAGAGCAATCAAGGAAGTCTCTGACTCAGCACCTGAGCTGGGCAGGTGTGGAGAGTAGAGAGAGGGTAATATTTAATTTCATGCAACCCTCGTAAGGGTACAATTAGAGATGGCTCTTCAAGCAAAGTTTCTACCACGGGCTTCATCGCTTTCTTCCCAAGACTACAATCTTAGGATTGGCTCAATAAAAGCAAACTGGAAAAATAAGATAAAATGTTTATAGCCATGTGTAAAGAAAGCAGCCCAGTCGTTTAATAGATTTTACTTGCATTTGGAAATAAAGATACTAACTATTGTTGTGCAGTAGCACAGCTTTTTTTCCAAACAGTATCTTGCTGAGGAGCCCCATGTATAAAACAGACCGGGAGGACTAGCTGGGCGCTCACTGGTCCCTTCCTGCTGGTCTCCAGCTTTCACCCAGAGCCCAGCCCCACCTGTATAGCCCAGGCCACATCTTCTAGGAACTCCAGGTTTCGCAGAAGCAGTTTTAAGTCCTGCACTGTAGAAGAAGGAAACCTTTTGCTACTCTGCCTGCCACATCTGCACAACATTTACTGTGCAGAATTAAGGAACTGGGATTAGTCTGCATTCTTCCACAGGACATCTTACACTCCTAGAAATGCTCGTCTAGGATTTGTGCATAACACCCAGGCAGGGTTTATGCACAAATTTTACTAGGGCTACAACTTCAGTTTTTTACTCAATTTTTACTCAATTTTACTAGGGCTACAACTTCAGTTTTACGTTTGTATGCTTTAAAATGCTACCCTATATCTCACTGAGGAAGACCTCAGTAAGGACCTAGAAATTGTTCCAATGATTATAAAGTCATATGCTTTGGAAGAAGTTGGGTTACAGAGATACTAATGATGTAAATCATCAAAAAGTTGTTTTCTCATAAGACTTCGCATGCCAAAGATTTTATCATAATCCTAGATATAAAGTAGAAATATTCAGCAGCTTTTAACTATTCAGTTTATTGTAAACACAAGGGAGACAATACGCTCAAATGCCAAATTACTTGAACAGAAATAATTATTTAGTAACTGACAGGTTAAAGGAAGTGACTTAAATATCAGACAAATATTTCAGGTTGTAGGATAACCTCAGCTAGGAAATTCTAGATAGTTAATGAAATACTCAAGTGCTGCTTCTAATACATGTGCCAGAACTGTGTTAGCTCCTTTACATTATCGTATGCATGTACTTCTGAATCCTACCAGAAAGAACATCATTTTACCACAGAAATGAAATAGTTACCACCTGACTTTCCTTTTGATTTGTGATCAAAATCAGCAAGTAGTGTTGAGCTAGCTTCTCCTCTATCATAATGTGCTACCTCGGTCGGAAACTTGCTTGGTAATTGGGAGGAAGGTGGGCCTGGACTGTTTGTAGCACTTCCTTTCACTGTGTGAAGTAGGGTTTTTTGTTTGAACTTGCTTGATAGAGCTGTAGAGACCCTGCCAGAGAACAGTCAATACTTCGAACTAACACTTAATGAACAAGACAGGTCACAGTTGTGCATTTAAGGATCTATGGGAACAGAATTAGAAACAATCAGTTAATAAATTGTAGCATATCTGTGAAATCTGCTAGGCAACCATTACAATTCATTTACTCAAATCAGTGTAAAGATATGAGATATTCCTCATAGACCACAAGACCAGTCATATTTTACCCACCATGTGATAAGGTGGATTTGCATAACTTTACGCTAGTTGGCCGGAGCAGATGCTACTGCCACCCAAGCGTCCAATCCCCACCCTCCAAGCCCACCCTTCTGAGTGCAAGTCAAGGCCCTGTTCCCTCTGCTGTAGCCACGGGAACTTGTCTGGCCAATAGGCAGGACAGGCGAGAAGTGCAGGGAAGTTTGTGTCTACTAGAGCAGCCCTCCTTCGGTGACAAATATGAGCTGGAAGACAGCTCAGCCTGAGGTAGTGCAGCTCTCCTGTATGTCCCCGCCCATCTCTCAGAGGTGCCCAGCAGGACAGCTCCACTAGCCAAGGAAACCTGATCATTACCACAGCTTTTATAACCTCCTTCCCTTCTCCTGCCTCACTTTGCTCTATTAGTGTTAGGATGGTTCCTCCAAAAATGAGTTGCACTCAAGTCTTGATCTCAGGTTCTGCTTCTAACGCACTGGTGTTGCTTGGGAAGACTGCCATCCCCAAAGGTGGCAGCTGGCTGAGGGATGGGTGCATCAGTCAGTCGAGCAGATCCTTGCTTACTCATACTCTGTAATCATGTAATATAGTGTTGTTCCTGCAAAAACAGAAACAAAATCAAACCCAAGAAACAGCCTAGCTGTGTGTTGCTAAGAAAGCCTGCTTATCATCACTGTTCCTCCCCTCTGTATCAAAGACAGTATCATTTATTTCATAGTGCTGTTATGAGTTTTAAATGACACACATAGGCAAAGTGCTTTAATAAAAATGCCCTAGCATTCCATAAGTTTTCTTTTGATATATTGCTTGCATAAGCAAGTAAGTGTAATTAAGCTACAGAGCTAAAAAGGTAATTATTCTAATTAATTGGCAAAATTAATCTTGAGAAACAAATGACCCTTTAGAGCCATATTTTACCCAGCAACAGAATTTCCTCGACCCTCTCTCCACCTCCGTGGGAAACGAAGCGGTGCGCCCATTTAGCCGTCCCATATTAACCTGCTTCTACATCTTCGAAGTTTAGTTTGGTTGCCCTGGTGGCATTCCCATTGTCAAGCCCATTGTTCTATAAGTCTCGTTAAGCCTATTGGAGGATGCACCCCTCCCAAAGTGGCAGAGTGTAGAGCTGTGGTGGCACTAGCACAGTCGTTAGGAGCTGTCTGTCCTGGGCTGCCCACAGGAGGGGAAGTGCTCACTGGGGCCGCTCCACTGGCGGCTGGTGGAATTGCACTGTCCTCCCTGCGATTCTGGCATTTTCTCTGTTGTTCCCTTGCTCCTCTCTGGCTCACTGGGACAGATGAAAGCAAACACCAGCAACAGTAGGATTGGGGCCTGCTCTAACCAGAGGGGCGAGGCAGAGTCCTGTCCCCTACAAGTCATCCCTGAGGGCAGTCATGATGGACCTTTTTTCTTACCCGTAGAGCCAGTTTGGGGGACATAAAGCTGTGAGGGGTGCGATGATTATATCCGATGTTCAGGAAATCACACTTAATCATTCATTTATTGTTCTCATTACCAAAAACACTTCACTCCTTTTGGCTAAAATTTCAGAACCCATGTAACTACGGTTTTTCATTTTAATATGGTGCTTTAAACTAAATTCTGAGTATGGCGGGAGTTAGTGGCTCTGTAGAGCTGTATGTAGGAGATTTGGAAGTGCAGTGGTCAAAGGGCGGAAGGCAAACCCCAGTTTCAGAGCCAAGCTCGGCCACCTAGAGGATGCGAGAGGTACTGCATCCAGCCTGACAGCACCACCAGGCCGAATGCTGGGCTGCTAAGCTGCCAGGCCTCAGTTCTCTTATTATAAAAAAGAAATAATAAATAAATAAATTAATTAATTAAATTTAAAAAATAATAGTTTCTTCCACGTAGTCTGCAGAGATCATTACATTAGATAATACAAGCTAATTGTGTAGAACAGAGCCTGGCAAATAACAAGTGTCCCCTGAATGGTGTGCTTGTGTAGCTGTTGTTATCACTGGAGTCTAGCTTAGGCAGTGAGCGCCAGGATTCAGCTGTACATCAAGTAGAAGGAGGCCAGCCCTCGTTAAAAATGAAGGGCGGCGTTACCATCTGTACAGGATGTTTTCAGGGCATCACAGAAAGTGATACACGTATGCATAATGGCTGTTGGCATGGAAGGAGATTAAATTTTAACAATTCGCAAATGACAAATTAATGTTCATCTCCACCTCGGTTGTCCCCATGCGATCTCTCTAAAGGCTAGATTGGAACAGTTTTGTGGCAACATTTCCCTGAAAGGAACACGGCAGTGGGAATCAGATAGCATGGAAGCCTTGTTACCAGCTTTCCCCAAAACACCCCCACACAAGGACTTCATGCGCATAGTTGTCTTGGCCGGTGACCCCCGGAGCCACTGTGAGGAATGGCGATGTGAGACAGGAAAGGGAAGAAGACTGCTGAGGGTGGGCTCATGTGCAAGTTACCGCTGGGGCACCTGAGGATCCGGATAACTGGGAGATGCGTCTCCAGAGTACTGTAAGACCAGTGATGATGCTGAGGTTATTATCCAACTGCTCCTGCTGTTACTGGTCAAAAATCTGTGGATCTTAACTCTCTGATACTGGATGCAGACCAAGCACTAGCCCATAGGTCATGAAATCCTTCAGGCAAAGATCATGGGTGTTGGCAATAGAAAGCTACCCCTGTGGACAGAAATGGCAAGAACCAAAGATATGGGAGGGCAGGGACAGCCTCTAGTACCTTGGGGAGACTTTTAGGCCATTTTGCCTGGCTATGTGAATGACACTATCCACATCCCTTACTCATCTCTCAATAAGTATTTACTGAGCACCCTTCAGTGTACACAAGTCCCGAACTGTATGGTATACACTGGTCGGTAAAATAGACATGGTCCATTCCCTCATGAAATTTACAATTACCTGGGGACAGGGGGAAGTCAAAAACCAAGTAAGAAGTATAAAATAAAATGTACATATAAACATAGGTATACCTTTGATTTCTATTGCGATTTCCATGAAGAAAATGATCTCTGTGAAGAGGTGTGAAATAACTGTTGGTGGGGGTAGAGGAGTCCGGAGGGCCTGCTGTGGAGGGCATTAACCAGACCAGATGAGAGAGGGAGGAATGTTCCAGACAAAGGGAACCGCAAGTTGTCAAGGGAGATAAATGAGATGGCAAGCCAGCAGGGAGGAGATCCCGGACGTTGACACAAGTCTTGAGAGGAAGCTGAGAAGGTTAATGGAAAAGTGGGGAGCTGGGCTAGTTTGGATGAGCTGACTGAAGGGAATGCTGCCTCTGAAATGACATTTGAGGGTAGACCCGAAAGAGCTAAGCAAGAGTCACCCCCAAGAACTCTGAGGGATGTGTCCCAGTGGAAGTGAAGAGGGGCAGAGGCCTGCCGTCCAGCATGGGGAGAGTGGGGCTGGCATGGCAGCTGCTGTCTGCTGAATTGGCACAAGGACAGGGATGGCAACAGACGAAGCTGAAGAAGGAGGCAGGGCAAGACCAGGTGGGATCTTAGCAATAACTCTCAAGCTCTTAGCAGAGTGATATGATAGGCTTTCTGCAGACATTGTTGGGGGTTCTACACAGAGGAGCCATGCAATCTTTATTGTAAAAGACCCAGCTGTGGAAGTGGACAGATGAAGGGTCATACAGCAGAGATGAAGTTGAGCAGGACAAGAAGGTAGCTGTGGGCATCCGGAGAAAAAATAGCGAGTCCCCGCCCCTCTCGGATGCGACCTTGCATCCACACCCCAGTCTTGCTTGCCCGCTTTTCCCCTCCCCTTTGCTGGTGAGTGTGTGCTATTGTTCAGATCGAAAATGTCCCCCCAGAGTCTCAGGTGCTCAGGGATGGAGCTTTTGAGAGGGGATCACAGGGGATCCACCGATGAGTTCCTAGCTGTATGCGCCATCAGCAGGTGGGGCCTGCTTGGAGGAGGTGGGTCACTGGGCATGACCTGGGAAGGCCTGGCTCCCCTCTGTCTGCTTCCTGGCTGCCCTGGGTGAGCAGCTTGCTCTGCCGTGCTTCCATCAGGCCATTCCTGCTGTAAGCCGCTAACCTTGCGCTGAAAGCATCAGCCAACTAAACCTTTGTCCTGCACACTGTGCATGCTGGGTATTTGGTCTCAGCCCCAGGACAAATGACAAATACAGTGTGGGTAGCATTAGCCCACAAGGGGAGCCCTTGCAGTATTTGAAGTTCTTGCTCCTGGTGCGGGTTCATGCGTACCCCTGAGGCCTCACACCTTCAGCACCTCATGCCAGCGTCAGGCTGGGTGGTGAGAACACAGGCGGGTGGTAGCCGACTTGACTTGAGTGCTGAATGCGCGCGAATCCCGCAGCCGTGTCTGTGGTGCCTTGCTGAGGACCGCAAGCACGAAGAAACTTACGGCATGGAAAAGGATCCGCTTCATGGAATATGGCTTTTAACAAGTCTTTGGTGGTGACGGTCCATTCAAGGAAGGAACTGTCACGCCAGAGGGTTCAATGGAAAAGCTAGTGCAGGTCACAGGGTCATGATCAGAAAGATGATCACAAGACAACCCAGAGTCTAGTCACTGTGGGAAGATGCTGCCAGGACTAGAGCAAGGCTTGGCCCCGTGAGGTCCTGTCGTCAAATCCAGCCCGCCCACTGACTTTTTATACGGCTCATAAGCTGAGGATGGTTTTCACATTTTGAAATGATGGTACTTTAAGTAACATGTAAGTACCCAGCAAATAGCCTCAATTTTGCTCCTAACCTATAAAGGCTAAAATACTTAATATCTGCCCTAAAAAGAAGAAACATTTTACTGGCCCATGGCAAGGGGCATAGAAAAAGGTGATGGTCTCTGTCTTAGTTACTTTTTTCTCGCTGCTGAGACAAAATACCCAACGCCCAAAATGAAGGAAGGAAAGGTCTATTTAGCTTACAGTTTGTGGAGGTTTCAGTCCATACTTGGCTGGCTCCGAGGCAGAAGGTAGCAAAGCAACAAGAGCAAAGGGGGGAATGGCAGCCGAACAGCAAAGCAGCCAGAGCAAAACCGGAGGAATGGCGGCAAGCAGCTTCTTTCCCTGCCTTACTTTGTAAACAGGCTACCCCCACCTAAGGGGCGTGTAGCTCTCACATAATCTCCATGCTCTCCTCTTCCACAGGCTCAGGATGTATACAAAGTAAGCACCCTGGCTTCCTGCTGAGTCACTTAGCCAAACCTCTAGATTCCCCAAGTTGACACAATGTATCAACCATAACAGTCTCACCGCTCACGAACAGGCTGGGCCCTTTCTCAAAGAAGCTGAGACCAGGAAAAGAGGGAGGAGGAGGGACCAGGGCAGGGGTTAGCCCTCTGTGTGAACTCTCCCCTGAGCACCAGGAGCTGGAGAAGTCATCTGGTTCTCCCTCACTCCAGCCCTCCCCTTGCCCTCCGGAGCATGCCCCTGGCCGACCTTGGACACCAGCCATCAAGGAGGAGCAGCCTCATGCAGACGCAGAGCAGACAGAGGAACACCAGAGTTCAACCTGGGCCAGGAAGCCTGGTAGTGCCCCGCCAGGGCTGCGGCAGAGAAAGCAAAAGAAGGCGTACAAACTCAGTGAAATTACTTTATACAAGTTCTTTATTTCAGGCTCATAGGCCTTGCTCTGAGGCTCGCCCTATTTAGGTAACATCTGAACAGGTTTTTAAGGACCAGGATTGGGGCACTTATTGAAAATGGTTGCAGGTTATGTAATCAAAGGTGTTGTTCCTGTTGGGCCCCATAGGGAGGTGACCAACAACAGAGATTAAGTCAGTTTGGGCAGAGCGGACTCTTGATGTCGTTCTCGGTCTCACTGTGTGTAGTTTTGCAGAGCAGGCATAGGGCATGCAGCGGGAAGAGCCTCATCAGCTGGGAAGCGTCACACCCTGGGGGAACACAGATGTGACTTCTTGGAAAGCTGCAGAAAGGGCTTCTAGTTCTCCCTTAAATCTGTGCCTCTTTTCATTCCTGGAATAAGAGGAAAGAGAGTAAGAAAGAAATGGCGACATAGATAGAGACAGAGAAAGAGACAGAGAGGGAAGGAGGAGAGGAAGGGGAGGAGGAGGAGGAGAGGGAAGAGGAAGAAGAGGAAGAGGAGAAGAAGGAAGAGCAGGAGGAGGGGAGGAAGATGGGAGAGGAAAGGGAGGGAGACTTGGAGGGGTCCAGAAAAGGACAAAGGAAGTTAGCCTCAGAGATGACATCGGAATAACAAAAGAAACCATCATGAGGACATCGGTTTGTTTTATGTACCCCCTCCACTGAAAACATTAGGTGTTCCATCCTTGTTCCCATTAACCTCCACCTCCGATCCAGGCCTATCCCTGCGTCCTCATTGGCTACACCTCATGCAATGCATCTTCAGAGGTCCAGCTGCTCCGAACTGAGTGGTGGAGGTCCATGTACCTCCATCTCCGGCCCCATTAAACCCTAACTGAAGAGCATTTTGTGACCGTCCAGGGGCCAAGGGTAAATGGAAGAGGAAGTCCATGTTTAAGCTGACTTTCGTGCTGGTGCTCAAAGGTCAGAATCCAGACTTCAAAGCATTAGGGCTGGGGCACCTGGAACAACTCCATGGCGGGGATTCACACTCTTATTTCCTCCCTCAGGACCCCAAAGTGAGAACCTAGATGACCTGGACTGAAGAGTCATTCTAGCGTGAGGCTCGGGAGGTTCCTACCTACACCCTTTCCTTCAGAAAGCTTGTTAGAAATGGAGATTGCAGGTCCTACCCATACCTGCCTAGTCAGCGTCACTGCAGGCTGGCAAAGCTCAGGCTTGGCATTTTACTAAACAGCCAAGCGCACCTAGAGGCACAGCCAGCAGAGAGCAGCCCAGGGAGAGCTCTGCAGAGCTTCAGCCTGCAACAGCTGGATGTCTTGTGTGTCAATATTACTAGGTTTAAAAAAAACATTTGGTATTACACTTTGATTTGAGATACCACTTGCCATTTGTATTATACTTAACAGACAAAACAGCAAAAGAAAATATGTGAATAAGCGAGAGGAAGTTTCTGTTTCGTGTCATTTCACAATCATCTCTTGTGGCACCTGTTACCTCAGAATGAAGCAAACATAAACTTGACAAGGAAGCGAGTGGTGATTGAGTCGTCATAGCACTGATGGAGAAACTGCAGCAATTCCACACCTCCTCCACGCCCCAGAGCACTGTCTTCAGCCAGCTGGGGGGAAGTGAGGGCGGAAACAGAAGGAGTGGGTGTTGGTCCCTCTATGCGGTGCACGTGTCCTGGTGTGCTGTGAAGATCCCATCACGGGCACAATTAACAATTGAGGGTGCTCATTGTCCTCTTCACTGTCACAACTCTGTAGCAGCCAGGGCCGGTTTATTTTTCCTTCTCTTTTCACAGATGAGCACACAGAGACTTAACCTCTGAGTCCACATCACTAGTAAAGGCCAGACTTAGAAATTACTCAAGTTGGGGCTGGGGATTTAGCTCAGCGGCAAAGCGCCTGCCTGGCAAATGCAAGGTCGTGAGTTCGGTTCCCGGTACCGGAGAAAAACCAAAAAAAAAAAAAAAAAAAAAAAGAAATTACTCAAGTCTTTGCCTCCCATGGGCATCTCTATGGAGCTGTTTTCCACCATGCCAAACTCCTTCCACAGCATAGAGAATGCTCAAGATGAACATGCCAGTGAAGGCAGTCATCATCACTATCATTGTCAAAGAGAGACATCACTGTAGCTTTTCCATGCATGAGGAGCTACACCAAGCACTTCTGTACCTTATAGCCTTTCCACTGCCGACATACCTACAGGTGGCTACTCTGAACTACACCTCCTTGGGTGAGGAAACGGAGGCTCGCTGAGTTGAACAACTTGCCCAAGGTCACATGGCCGATATAAGCATAAGACCACTCCAGAGACGGTGCTGCTCACCGCCATGCTGTACTGGCAGCCCTGAATCCCTGGAGCTGACGAATCCCTATCTTCACAGGGACACCTTCCTCACTCCCAGGTTCATAGCTCACTCCCCAGTGATGGGTTTTCTGCCCTAGTAAAAACTCTGCTAAGTCATCATGGTGGCTAGCCAGTATGGCACAAGCCATTGGAGGCCATGTGCCAAGCCCCGCCTTCCTTCCTCTGGTCCAGTCACAACTTTTTATTTCCCTTTTACAACATCCTGTTTCCATTTTTACCCTGCCTCCTGCCCAATCACTATTTGCCGTATCATGCAGACCAGCCTTAAGCTCCACCTCCAGCCTGGCCCTATATAGCCATTGCATTCCCAGCCAGACTCTCAGAAGCTCCACCTCCCTCCTTCCTACTGTGGTCTTCTCTGTGCCCATAATAAGACATTTTTTACTCTGTTCTGTTTATACTTGTGCCAAAAGCCCAACACCCAGCAGGCAAGGGAGGCAGGCCAGGAGGGACTCACAGAATGGGTCAGGGAGTTCTGCTCCTTGGAACTCAGAATTACTGCCATGTATTTTCCTGTTGACTTCCTCAGTCCATGAAGAAAACCATGAATAAAATTCATGAAGTCCATGAATAAACCATGAAGCAAAGAAAAATTCCAGGCTAAAAACAAAATGATTAGCCTTTTTGCCTTTTGGCCACTAGGTACACTTTTTGAAGTAAATGAGGTATTGTGGATATACTTTATACAACTTCATATATTTCAGTTTGAAAGATAATATACCAACGCGGCAGCTGTAATTGAAGACTGGGGGTTAAGGAGTTATACAAATTTATAAGAATGAAGTTATGGCCATGGGCCTAGTGCTTTCTACAGCAGATTCTCAGGTCCCTGGCACAGGGGTGGATTGTGCAGGGAAGACACTGAATTGAGAGGTCTGAGACACTAATCAAGGAGCTGAGCGTCTTTGATTACAACGAAGGATTGATAGTTATAATACCTCGGCACCACTGAATGCTGCAACAGCAGAGATAAGCGACAAGTACAGAGAGCCGGGTTCCAAGACAGAGCTCAGTCGGCCAGGTATACTTGGTAGGCTTTGGCCATCTTTGCACATAGCTGTGACCTGTGCTCAACCATCTCTAGGAACCTGTCTCTCTTACTAGAGGCTTTTTTTTTTGCCTTTCTTTTACTGTCTTGCATTCTGGCATCTAAAGCCATTACATTTTCTGTTGCTCCTTACCAGATCTTACAATGTAGTTTTATTAGAAAAAGTAGCAATTTTCTTTCATTCTAAAAATCCCTTCAGCAAAACTATGGAGATGTTCAAAAGACCAGTGGCTGCCAGGGATTGTGAGTGGGTGAGACGGGGTGAATAAACAGAACAGAAAGGATTTTTAAGGTGATGCAAACACAGTACTCGGACAGCAGACAGGCCCATGCCCACAGAATACACAGCACGCAAAGCAAGCCCTAGTGTCAGCACGGATCACGGTGACACATCGGAGTCAGCCAGCCCTGGACAGCTGGATGCAGGCTCTGGGGGAGGGTGCTGAGGAGGAGGAGGCCTCTGCGTGTGCTGGGGGAGGGGCACCACCAGAGCTCTCTGGACCTTCCTCTCAATTCTGCTGTGAACTTAAATCTGCTCAAAAAACGAACTTTTTTGTTCTTTCCTTTTTTCCTTTTTTTTTGTATCTTGAGATGGGTTCTCACGTGTCTTTCAGGCTGGTCTCAAACGTTCAATCCTGCCTGCGCTTCCCGAGGGCTGGGATTGCAGGTGTGAGCCACCACACCTGGAAAAATAGTTTTTTTCCAACAAGTCTCAGACAGAACTGGATTAAGCAGGATATCAGAATCGTGTTTAATGACCTCCTCAGAGGGAGCCACTAGGAAGCGTCCTGTGGCTGCTGTCTGCTTTCGTGTTTTGCAGCTCTGGGTGTCATGCCCAGGGTCCTGCAGGCGCCACGGCAGAGCTCTGCCCCCGCGCGCCTGCGCCGCTGCCCCCGCGACTCACTGGGAAGAGTTCCACGTGGAGCATTGCAGACTTTTTCTTTCTCTTTTTTTTATTTTAAAGAGAATAAAAAATAAGAAGAAAAAATCAAAGCGACTCAGAATTTGAAAACAAGATGATAGGAAATTAGCAATGGTTGTTTCATGGCATATTGTTACCTTCCAACTAGCTGTTCAGAGTAGCAGATACAGGCCTCCAACATGATCGAACAATTAAACATTAACTGTGCCTTTCAATAAACCAATAGAAATTCGTGGTACAATTATCTTAGCAGTTTTCAATATATATATATATTTTCTCCTTCCTTCTTTCTCTTGTTTCCTTTCCCCCAATCCAGTTCTTTCCTTCTGAGCACTTTCTTTCCTTTTCACAATATCGATTGCACCTTTCACATTTTGATGTGGTACTTTTATACAATGGAGTATAACTCAGGTATAAAGAAAGATAAACTCAAGGTATTTTATAGGTAGATCATGCAACAAGAGACCATACTTATAAGTGAAATAAATCAGACTCATTTTATGCAAATTGATTATAGTGTAAATACTATTTTTCAAATAAATTTTAAAAACATTTTAAATACATTTCACATCAGCCCTATGAGTTTCCCAGTGGGTTCTGGGTCCACCAGACTTGTAGGCAAGAGCAGAGGGAATTCAGATCCAGCTGCTCACAGCCTATTGTGCTACACAAATGCACAGGAGAACTCTTGAGAGCTCATACGCATGACAGTTTAACAAACTCTTCTGATCCTATACATTAGTTCAGGTGGAGTCTACGTTGCCTGCACTTCTTTGCTTTGCAGACGAAACGCAGGTGTTGCTTTCGCTTCTTTTCTTTAATTTGGACTCCTCTCACGTGTACATTTATAGACCATGGAGGGAACAACAGCACTGGGGCAAACTCAACCTTCAAGGTCAGCTTTGGGGACATGGGCTGGAAGGTGTCAAGCTGACAAAGCTGAACCAGCAGGGGCTTTGGTCATCTCTGCACATGGGGCTTTTCATCTGTGGCCTCATCTAAGCAGTTTTCTACAGGCTAAAGGGATCCATCGGGGCCTGAAATGCAACTGGTAATTACTGACTCTTGAGGGGACTCGTGTGCTGTTTAAAAGCACTCACTGAAGGAGAATCTTCTGAAGCTTCTGCCACGTAAGCCACAGAATGGGGCCCTGGGGGAACTGCAGTCTCTTATTTTTCTTCATCTTAAAGCTATAGAAGGAATAAATGCCAATTTTAATACAAGAGAACAAATACAATACTCAAACAGTACAAATATATTAAGTCAAAAGCAAAAGCTACTCAGACCACCACCTCAGTTCTGTTTCCTGCTGTTCGCTCCAAAGTCTCCTAGATGTGTTTCAACCTGATGCTCACAGACACACATATGATTAGGGTTCACTGAAATATACATGGGAGAATCCCACTGTAAATGTTTTTAAACAGGTGGGAGGAAGCTCTTGGCTTACACATCCGGGAGGTTTAGGGCTCACTGAAGGATGGCTGGATGCAGCGGCTCCAGGGTTTGCTCCTCTCACAGTCTCATCTCTTGTGTGAGGCACAGCCGCCTGCTGTGTGTCAGCCTCCACCTCCTCACTCCGGGGCTTGCTTGAGGTGTTGGGGAAGATAGACATCTACGGCCATGGACTCACTCCTGATTTGGAGAAAAGTAATAATACCACTCCCAACATAACACAGTAAAAAGAGAAGTGTAGGTCCTAGTCCCCAAGACCTGTAAGCAGTTGACTAATTGGCAAAGGAGAATTAAGATTGCTGATGGATTTAAGATTTTTAATCAACTGACCTTAAATAGAGAGGTTATCCTGCATTATGTAGGTGAGATTGAGGTGATCTACGGCCCCTGAAAGTCAAAGAAGGAAGGAGAAGGGTCATGGGGAGAGGAAAATGAGACTTGCAGTCCAGGGCAGTGAGCTGCGGTGGGAGAACTGAACTGGTTGCTGCTGAAGGTGGAGGACGGGTCCAGGAGCCTGGAGTGTGGGTCGCCTTTGGGAGCCGGGCGCAGCGAGGGAATGTATTTGCGATGTACTTTGTCTGTCCAACATGGTTAATGTTAGGGAAAGTACAGTAAAAGTTTTAGTTGTGGATTGAATACTGGCCCCATAAAGATGTGTCTGAGACCCAATCCTAGGCCTTCTACCCCTAAGAGGCCTGATGCCTGCCCTCTGGGCCCTCTGATGATACTCTGGATTCCCAGGGTGTTTAAGAGGGATCATGGGGTGGGAGCTGGGTAGTCCTCTCAGGCTTTCCCCGGGAACATCTGGGATGCAGGTTTCATGTTTTTCCTGTTGCACAGGTTACTGTTGTCAGTAATTCTGAGGTCCCACGGTTTCAGGCTTTGGTACCACGGTGACGGGATGATGGTGCGTTTCAATACTTACAAAGCATCGCTGCATGCGGTCATGATCCGGGGTCCTGGGAACGATGAGGCTTTGCTGCTCTTTCCATTTCTGCTAGGGTCATCATTTCCCCTGCATCGACCTTCTCAGCTTGTGCTTCCTGCCTTCGGTCCTCAAGCTTGCTCTGAAACTAAGAGAGATGAGGCTTTGCACTAAATTTCTCACTTGGCCACTCTTGCTCCTGCCCCTCTGTTGCTTGCAGGTCCCTACTATCTAAAGGCCCCTCGTGCTCTGCACTGTAAGCCTCTCACTCTTCTCAGCGTCCCTCTCACTCTCCTCAGTTAGATCATCTCTGAGGCAGCTGAACATGCTGGGTCCCGCCCCACGTTCTGTGGGATTGCTGCAGCTGTTATCTGGAAGCCTCGCATCACCGTGACCAGCGTCTTCTCCTTCACTCCTTTCTCCCTCCCAGTAAGCTAGACATGGAAATAGAATTACATGGAAAAAAAATGGGGCAGGGGATATACCTTAGCAGCATAAATACCTGCCTGGCAAGTCCAAAGTTTTCAGTTCGATGTCCAGTACCACAAAAAAAAAGTTGGGGGAGAAGTGAAATGTAGCTCAGTAGTTGCCCTTCAGTTTCCCGTTGATGGAAGGCTTCCTCATCCCTGCACAGGCATCCTCAAGGGCAGAGAAAGAAAGCATAGAACCTCCTCTAGGTTCTGCACCCTCTCAGGGTACCTTTGACGTTCCCATAATGGTTGCTAATCATTCACATTCAAAAAAACACAGCTTGCAACTGGAATGGAACATATCAACTCAGACACTTTGGGGAGAGCCCAGGCATCTGTGACAAAGAGTGATCACTACAGCCAGAAAAGAAAACCATCAGGAAGTAAAATCCCATCATTTTAGCCCATCTGAGCAGTCACTGGGGAAGTGTGTGGAAGACAAGAACAGAGGGTGGGAAGGTGAGAGGAAGAGAACAGACAAAAAGCACTGCCAAAAAGGGTGACCTCAGTCAGGTCAGGTCACTCTTTATGTGTGTGTGTGTGCGTGTGTATGTGTGTGTGTGTGTTTGTATGAGTGACAACAGCTCTCTCTGGCCAACCAGAATTCTCACATACCCATGGGTCCTTCCAAGGCTGTCATCTGGTGCTTAGGGGGTCTTGGTTTATAGATCATCAAAGCTGACCCTGCTGACCCATTGGCCTAGCCTGAAAACTGGGTAGAGGATCCCATTTGCAGGAATGGTCCTCCTGACCTGCTATTCTGCAGGCACGTAGGTGTTGAAAATGAGGGCATGGCCTTTGACCTGGACAGTTCAGGCTCCATTTGTGGCTACTATCCTTTGCTGCATGACCTTGAGCAGGGGGCTTTTTCTCAGAGCTCCCGTTTCCCAGGACGATCAGAGTTCCCCCTTCTGCAGGTTCGTGTGAGTGAAGGTGGGCTCAGTCTGTGCATGTGGGAAACGTGGGCCGTGGCCCGCATACCCGCAGCAGTCGGCAGCCAGTGCTGGGTAACCTGAGTGCTCAGAGGCTTCGGGAACTCACCCAAGGGTGGCCGCCCTGGGGCCATGATGCCAAGCGAGGTGTGGTGAAGTGAAAGAGTGAGCACTGGGGGTCTCTGTCCAATGGAACTTGTGGAGAGCAGCTGAGCTAGTGAT